>NW_020699373.1:500681-534030 GCF_002925995.2 Terrapene triunguis
GAGGGGGAGATCCCGAGCGGCCGCGGCGCGCGAAACAGCTGATTCGCGCGCTGCTGCTCCCCTCCCTCCCAGGCTCTGAGTGGCCACTCAGAGTCTCCCCCTCCCTCCCAGGCTTTCAAGCCTGGGAGGGAGGGGGAGCAGCGGCATGCGAATCAGCTGTTTCGCGCGCCGCGGCCGCTCGGGATCTCCCCCTCCCTCCCAGGCTCTGAGTGGCCACGGCGCGCGTGCCGCTTCTCCCCCTCCCTCCTATGCTTGAGAGCCTGGGGGGAGGAGGCAGGGCGGGGGTTTGGGGGAGGGGGGGAGGTGGGGCGGGGGTGGGGGGGCGGGGTAAGAAAAAACCGGGGGGGAGCGGCCAAAATTGATTTTGCTTGGGGCGGCAAAAATCCTAGAGCCGGCCCTGATAAGGAAGGGGGTAAGGGGTCACAGAGGAGAGGGAATAAGGTTTTAATAGGAGCCTGGAGCTATTCTCCTCCAAAAATTTTAACATGCTTTCCATTTGGTGACATCAGGTATTTTCCAAAAACAAGCAATCAATCCCCCCACATTCCCACATTCAGTCAAGTCTACTATTCAAATATTTTGAGTTTTTATGAGTTTTTTCTTCCTGCTGTCCCTTATTACCCATGGGAACAAATCCACTCTGCTCTTCCCCCAAAATATTCCATCATTCCCCACAAAATTCAATTGCTCAACTGCCAACTCTCCTGATAGTCACAAGTCTCCTGACTTCTGGTGTCAGCTTAAATTTTCCTCAGATGTCCATCAACAATCTTTTAAAATTTTGTCTGTATTCAACATGGCCACCATATCCCCTCAATTTCAGTGGAACTGAAGCCAAGATGACCACCATTTCCCTACTTTTGGATGTGGAAATTAGGCTGCTCTAGAAAATATAGCCACCATTTCCCATTGTTTTCAATGGAACAGAAGCCAGGATACCTTCTCTCACTCCTTCGACAACTGCCTGTTTGCCCCACAACCCAGGTCAGCCTTTAAAAAGAGGGGTAACTGCAGCTGTCTGTGTCCCCAGTCCTGCAAATGCTTATCCATGGAGAGCAATGGACATACTTGTGTGCTTAATATGTGCATACTTGTTTGCATGACTGGAAATTTAGTCTACAGATTCTATTTTATTGTATATTTATAAATGTTTGCATGTGATAAATACACCCAGGTAGAAATACACATAGTTAAGCATACACTTTTTAAATTTAATTGTATATTATTTTAGTAATAGTATTGTGGCTTGTGATATAAACATGAGTCAAAAAAAACCCCAGACCTACACATCTATATTATGCCAGCTCCATTGTGAATTTTGTATTTAATTTTTCTTTGAGTTTATGTACTAAGAGGAGGGGAGCAGGAGAAGGGTCTATGCAGGTTATGCCATATGCCTGCTCAAGGCCTCATTGTGGCTATACCTGCAGCGAACATTTCACAAAATGCTCCCTCCCCCACCCTGACCACTTACGCAAGGGCAACCACTATACTGGTCCTTGTGCTTTTTTGAGTGCAAGCATTGGGGAGTATTAGCACGTCACGGTAGGCGCACTACCACGTTATCCCTGCCCCCAAAGACTTTGCAAGGTCAAGGTTTAAATTGTAAACTGCTCAGTGTGGGTGGACTGCTGTGTCTACTCAGAATCCAGTTGAAGTCAGTGGGGCACTGCCTAGATGCCAGAACCTGCCTGAATGAAGCTGCTTGCAGGATCAGACCCTAAGAAGACATGTGACATACAAAGGATAGAGAAAAGGAGAAAGTCTAGTATATCATTTTTAGTTTTTCAGTTACATAAACTAACATCTACTTTCCCCAGTTCAGTCCAGTTGTCTGATTTCTTGTAGGCAGAATATTTTAGAAAGGAAAATTATTCCCAATTTATGTCAGCTGTGAATTCTGAAGAAGTGACAATCTTTAATTATATAAATTACATAGATTCCAAATTACTGGATCTTCTTCACAACGTCCCTGGTGAAGGCTTTATATTTATTTTGCTGAGGCACAGAGAGATTACAATGCAAGTCACAGATAACACAAACTGAATCCAGGAGTTCTGACTCCCCATTCCTTTCTTTAGCCTGTTGACCATACTATCTAATGCAGGGATCGGCAACCTTTCAGAAGTGGTGTGCCGAGTCTTCATTTATTCACTCTAATTTAAGGTTTCGCGTGCCAGTAATACATTTTAACATTTTTAGAAGGTCTCTTTCTATGTCTATAATATATAACTAAACTATTGTTGTATGTAAAGTAAATAAGGTTTTTAAAATGTTTAAAAAGCTTCTTTTAAAATTAAATTAAAATGCAGAGCCCCCCAGACCGGTGGCCAGGATCCGGGCAGTGTGAGTGCCACTGAAAATCAGCTTGTGTGCCACCTTTGGCACGTGTGCCATAGGTTGCCTACCCCGATCTAATGACTACACTGAAGATTAGTGGTGAGAAGAGATTACATGGGAATAATATGTTGATAGAATTGGTGTACATAATATTAATGAAATGAATTCAGAGAAACACAATTAATTTGTTATTTTTACCCTTTAGACCTGCTTCTCCTTCACTTACGTCAGTGCAGATCAGGAGTAACTCCACTGATTCAATCATTCAGATTGATAACTGACAGCTAGGTGTTTGGATTTGGATTTAATAGATAGAGTTTGTGTGTGCTTGCGGGGAAGGAATTGTTTGGGGTAGGTGGTTAGGGAAGGGATTGTGCCATTCGCAGAGTGAAGAGAGAGACTGAAGGCCTATTTCTCATCTTCAATAAGTTTTTCACTGGTCTAATTTCATTGATGAAGTTCAGTAGTTCTGGTTTATGCTGTGCAAGTGAGAGCAAAATCAAGCTCTGGGAAATACTGATCTTCAGTAGCATTGAAAATTTGCCACTTAAAGAACCAGCAAAAGTCACTATGGTAATGTTTCCTTCTGAATTTTTCACTCTCAAGTACTTTTGTCTTTTTTCCATAATTGAGGATGCTGGGCAATGGGGGGAGGATTTCAACTAGAATTTGACACAGGCTTAAGTGATACCATCTGCTGTAAGTATTTTGGTTCTTAACTAGAACACCTCTTGCTGGTGGTCTTAAGTTTGCTCAGTAGGAGCAGAGGGGGACAGAAGTTAGCCCTTGGTTAGGGTGACCAAACCTCCCGATATTATCAGGACCGTCCTGATATTAGGGGCTTTGTGTTATATAGGCAACTATATCTTTCCGTCCCACTCTTCCCCCCCCCCCCAAAAAAAAAGGTATCACGATTTTTCATACTTGCTATCTGTCATCCTATCCTTGGTGTTGATAGGCTGAATCACTGTTGATTTTTCCAGACTGGCACTGTACTACATTAATTTCTTTTAGATGATACCCGAGGATAGATGTGCCAACATGAGTTACAGGCTTGCCATAACATACTGCCTTATTACATATCCAACAGACTGATTCATACTTGCTGGGTGAAGGCTGAAAAAGTTACACACATGAAACGTTGAATTTTTGCAGACTTTTTCACCTCCTTGTTTCACATTTTGCTTTTTTTTCTTTTGGCTCAGCACCATGATGCTTTTCCAGCATAGCCTTCTCAGTTACAGGCCCTAGGACAAGTTATTTGTATATATTTTTTTGAGGATTCATAATATGGCATTAGACTGTCAACCAAATCTCTCTTGTTACAACATACGAATATACATACTGCAGGTTATTTAAAGCTATAATGCTGCTTTTGGACCAAATTGTCTTATCCATTGAAGTCAGTGGAATGGCTTGTGTGAGGAGAAGGGAAGGAGGATTGGTCTATTTTTCATATTCATTTGATGCAAATGGAGGAATAGTAAGGTACTACATAATTGTTCCATAATATCACTATTTTTTCCTAAGCTTGGCAGTCTGTGGCTTATTGCAGCAGATGCACTGTTTCTATATGGCACCTGAGGGTATTGGTTAAAGGCTTGCTGTGGCATATTCTGTTGTTACAGATATGTCTGGATAGAGCTACTGAAAAATGTTGACTTATTGGAGCTTGTGTCTCCAAAGAATACAAATTGCCTTTGAAACTACCCCTTTATGCTACTGTTTGTGTGCTTAAGGATTCTCTTTCTTTTTTCTCCTTTTTGTGGCTTTAAAGTATTTATCTTGTTTTTCCAATAATACCTCCTCTTGATCCAAAATTTAAAATTGAATGTCTGGAATATATTACTTGGAACAAGGATCTGGATTATCTTTAATTTTTGTTATATCTGCTTTCTTGGTCTTCTACACTTCATATGCCATTATAAGGATAGATAGAAGAAGGTATTAGGGTTCAGTTGGTGGGATGCCTGTCTTTTTCTCCTTAGTAGGTAGCACCGAGGCAAAAATATTCATTAGGAGGTGTTCTTGTGGTGGATAGCATCTTAGTAACAATGACTAGAGGAGCAGCAGCAGTGCTGTGTATATACTCTGGTAACTTACATTGCGTTGATGACCCAGAATAACCTGCAGCGTTTGAGAGTCAGGGACTGGTAGAAATTTTAGTGACAATCTTTTCCTCTTTTTTTTTTAATGTTAGTTTTATTCTAGTTCTGGGACAAACATTCTCTATTTTCTTCATTCCCTCTCTGGTCTCTGAGTAAATATAAAGACAATTAACAACCCCCTCTGGAAGAAGAGCATTTAAAGTGCAGTTCTATTTTTGCTTCAGTTAAAAAATCCACAATTTCTCTTCCAGTTTCTCAGTTAAATTATGCACAAAATAATTCACATTAAAAAAGTTGTTTTACTGTTCCCAGAAAATGGGTTTTTCTTCCTTCTATTTTTTTGAAAATAAAGCTTATTATCTATTAAAGGAAATGTCTATGTTAAAAGCACTATGTTGCAGCATGAGCTATGCTTGACCTTTTCTGCAATACCCCCTCAAAAAAAAAAAATCAGAAAACAAAAAAAAAACCTCTTTAAGTAGAATGAGATAATGATATCCTAATACTGTATTATGATAGAATAAGATTTCCGCTCTTTAGGCACATTCCTCATTTTTTGGCTCCCATTAGAAGTTGATGGCACTCAGTAATTTGCAGCACATACTCAGGGCATAATTATAAGGAGGACATTACCACCACCACCACATACACACACACACACACATCTTAATTTGGCTAAATAACAATGCCTTTTTCAGACTGGGGGGAAATGATGGTGGTACTCTTCCAAGCTACACCTGTAAAATAAGCTCTGCACAGGACTCACCAAAATGAGATGTTGCTCACTGTAGATTATGCAGATGTTTAAAATATGATTGTACATGCTGTCTGAGCTTCATGGGGCTGCTTGAGTTTGGGTGCCCCTCGCTGGGGCTTCAGTATGCCCATGCTATGCTCTTTGAACTTGGTTCCCCCTTCTTGGGTTAAAAAAAGAAAAAGATGGTGGTATCTTGCATACACCATGCACTGGTTGACACAGCAACAAGACCTCACTCACAATGTCACTTAGAATAAATTGTGTAGATCTATGGTTTCCTCTACCCTGCCCATCACCCATTCTGACCTGAGGAATTCTTGTCACATGGTAAGCCATGTGCAAGCAAACAATATGTATTTTAATATGGCTAAATGCAGATGTATACATCTAGGAACAAAGAATGCAGGCCATACTTACGGGATTGGCCGGGGGGGGGGGGGAGGCTCTATGATGGGAAGCAGTGACTATGAAAAAGATTTGGGAGTTGTGATGCATAATCAGCTGAACATGAGCTCCTAGTGTTATGCTGTGACCAAAAGGCGTTCTGGGATGCTTAATCATGGGAATCTCTACTCGAAGTTGAGAGGTTTATTTAACACTTTATATGGCACTGTTGTGACCGCTACTAGAATATTATGTCCAGTTCTGGTGCTCACAATTTAAGAAGGATGTGGATCAATTGAAGTAATTTCAAAGAGCCACAAGAATGATTAAAGAATTAGAAAACATGCCTTATGGTGATAGACTCAAAGAGCTCAATTTAGTCAGCTTAATGAAGAGAAGAATAAGAGGTGACTTGGTCAGTTTGTAAGTACCTACATGAGGAACAGATATTTAATAATGGGCTCTTCAGTCTAGCAGACAAAAGAATCTCAGAATCATAGAATCACTAAATGTAGGAGTGGAAGGGACCTCGAGAGCTCATCAAGTCCATCCCCCTACACTGAGGCAGGACCAAGTACACCTATTCAATCCTTGACAGGCATTTATCCAACCTGTTCTTAAAACGTCCAATGATGGAGACTCCACAGTCTCCCTTGGAAGCCTATTCCAGAATGTAACTACTCTTAGGGTACGTCTACACTACCCGCCAGATCGGCGGGTAGCGATTGATCTATCGGGGATCGATTTATTGCGTGTAGTGTAGACGTGATAAATCCATCCCCGATTGCTCTCCTATCGACTGCTGAACTCCACCTCGGCGAGAGGCAGAAGCAAAGTCGATGGGGGAGCGGCGGCCATCGATCCCACGCCGTGAGGACGCGAAGTAAGTGATTCTAAGTCGATCTAAGATATGTCGACTTCAGCTATGCTATTCTCGTAGCTGAAGTTGCATATCTTAGATCGATCCCTCACTCCCCCCCCCGTGTAGACCAGGCCTTAGTTAGACAGTTTCCCCCTCCCCCATATCTAACCTAAATCTGCCTTGCTGCAGATTAAATCCATTACTTCTTGTCTTACCTTCAGTGGACATGGAGAACAATTGACCACAGTCCTCTTTATAATAATCCTTAACATATTTGAAGACTGTTCTCAGGTCCCCCCCCTGTTTTCTTTCTCAAGACTAAACATAGCCAGTCTTTTTAACCTTTCTTCATAGGTCAGTTTGTCAAACCTTTTATCATTTTTGTTGCTCTCCTCTTGACTCCCTCCAATTTATCCACATCTTTCCTAAAGCGTGGTGCCCAGAATTGGACACGGTACTCCAGCTGAGGCCTCACGAGTGCAGAATAGAGTGGGAGAATTACTTCCCATGTCTTACATAAAACACTCCTATTAATACACCTCAGAATGATTAGTCTTTTTTGCAACTGCATCACATTGTTGACTCATATTCAGGTTGTGATCTGGTATAATCCCCAGATCCTTTTCAGCAGTACTATCGTGTAGCCAATTATTCCCCATTTTGTAATTGCACATTTGATTTTTCTTTCCTAAATTAAGTACTTTGCACTTACCTTTACTGAATTTAATCTTGTTAAATTCATACCAATTCTCCAATGTATCCAGGTCATTTTTAATTATAATCCTGCCCTCCAAAGTGTTTGCAGCCCATTCCAGCTTGGTGTCATCTGCAAATTTCATAACCATACTCTCCACTCCATTATCCAAGTCATTAATGAAAATATGGAATAATACCAGGCCCAGGACTGACTCCTGCTGGACCCCACTAGATATGCCCTCCCAGTTGGACAGTGAGCCATTGATAAGTACTCTTTGAGTACAGTCTTTCAATCAGTTATGCACCCACTTTATAGTAATTTCATCTAGATCTAGACCACATCTAGTTTGCTTATGAGAATGTCATCTGGGACTATGTCAAAACCTTACTAAAATCACAATATATCATGTCTATTGATTCCCCCCATCCACTAGGCCAGTCACCCTGTCAAAGAAGGAAATACAGTCCAGTGGCTGGAAGTTGCAGTTAGATACAGTCAGACTAGAAATAAAGCACAAATTTTTAACAGTGAGTATAATTAACCATTTTGAACAATTTTTCAAAAGTTGTGGTGGATCACTGGAAATTTTAAAATCGAGATTTTATACTTTTCTAAAAGATGTGGTCTAGGAATTATTTTGGCAAAGTTCTGTGGGCTGTGTTATACAGCAGGTCAGACAATGGTCCCTTCTGGCATTGAAACTGTGAATCTATAAATCTATGAATTGTTAATGTTTAAATTAACATCCCTAGATATCTAAATTAATTCCTTACTGATGTCAATGGGGTATTTTATAGCTCTTGGAGCTATTATTTCAGGCTACCTACAGATTCGCTTAGACATCTCTGCATTGATTACACTTGATTCACATTTCTGAGGCTTTCCTCTCAATCACAACATCAAAAAACTTACTTTTTTTACTGAAGGCTGAGATACTAGAGATCAAGATTGTAATAGCAACAGAGAGGTGCTGCTGCAGTGAATGGGTGCACACAAGCTGTTTCTGAGACCTGCTTTATTTTTCCCATCTGAATTTTCGCTGTCTTTGGAGGAGAGGCATTGTGTAGAAGTGCTTAGCATTGCTACTATCAGCTACTTAGCTGTTGGATATAATAACCAGGAGGGAGCTATAACTGCAGGTCCTGCTACATACACTTCTGGGCAAGCAGCTGTGGCTCCTGGCTCAGCCCCTCGCCTACTGGCTCTGAGGGTCTGCAGAGCAGGAAGAACCTGCCTGGGATATGAAAGAACTGCACGGGCTGTGGCAGCATCTTCTCTTCTCCCTTTCCTTAACAGGGACAGGCAAAAAAGGAGGCATGGCTATTGGAGATGAAAGGTGGAAGGATTTTGAAGATAGTAAAAGCTGGGACAAGAGGCAGTGTGAGGAAGAGAAAATGAGAAGTTTGGGGAGATGAGAGGGAGAGAATGAGAGATGGGGTAAGTGTGGGAGTTTTTGGAGAGGAGAGACTGGGGTTTGTGGGGAGAAGAGCACCTTGTGGGGAGGAATAGAGAGAAGTGGCTTGTGGGAGAGGAGGAAGCACTGGAGAGATTGTAGAAAGTAGGTGAGTCTCAGAAGATGTCAGAGGTCTTGGTGATGACAGGGGACTTCAACTATGCAGATACCTGTTGGGAACATTATATAGCCGGGCACAGATTATCAAACAAGTTCTTGGAATGCATTGGAAACAACTTTTTATTTCAGAAGGTAGCAAGAGCGGCTAGGGGAAAGGCTGTTCTAGATTTGATTCTTACAAATTGGGAGGAACTGGTTGAGAATTTGAAGGTGGAAGGCAGCTTAGGTGAAGGTGATCATGAAATGATAGAGTTCATGATTCTAAGGAATGATAGAACAGAAAACAGTAGAATAAAGGCAATGGACTTCAAACTCAGAGAACTGATAGGTAAGATCCTTTGGGAAGCAAGTCTAAGGGGAAAAAGAATTGAAGACAGTTGTCAGGTTTTTTTAGAGACATTATTAAAGGCACAAGAACAAACTATTCCAGTGCATTGGAAAGATATGAAATATGGTAAGAGACCACCCTAGTTTAACCAGGAGATCTTCAGTGACCTGAGACTCAAAAATGAATCATAGAAAAAGTGGAAACCAGGTCAGTTTATTATAAAGGATGAATATAAAAAAATACAAGTATGTAGGGAAAAAATTAGAAAGGCATAAAATGAGACTAAACTAGCTAGGGACATAAGGAGTAACAAGAAAATGTTTTACAAATGCATTAGAAGCAAGAGGAAGACCTAGGACAGGGCAGGTTTGTTAATTAATGAGGAGGAAAAGACAGTAACAGAAAATGCAGCAGTGTAAATGGGACTAAAATAGAGAAATGAACAAGTTAAGAATTACTTAGATAAGTTAGATGTCTTAAAGTCAGCACGACCTGATGAATACATCCTAGAATAAGAATAATTAGGGTATGTCTCCATTGCAATAAAACACCTGCTGCTGGCCAATGTCATTTGACTCAGGTTGTAGGGCTGTAGAACTGCAGTGTAGACTTTTGAGATTGTGCTGGAACCTGGGCGCTAGCACCCTCCCCCCTTGAGCTCGAACGTCTACACTATAATTTTATATCCTCACAGCCTGAGTGCCATGATCCCAAGTCTGCTGACATGGGCCAGCCCCAGGTGTTTTATTGCAGTGTAGACATACCCTTAAAGAACTTGCTGAACAGTTCTCTGAGCCATTAGCAATTATCTTTGAGATCTCGTGGAGGATGGGAGAGATCCCAGAAGACTGGGGAAGGGAAAATATAGTACCTGTCTATTAAGAGGGGAATAAGGACCATAAGCAAGACATGAGAAGTAATTCTTCCACTCTGCTCAGCACTGATAAGGCCTCAACTGGACTGTTGTACCACACATTGGGAAAGCTGAGGACAAATTGGAGACAGTACAGAGGAGAGCAATGAAAAAGACTAAAAGTCTAGAAAACATGACCTACAAGGAAAGATTGAAAAAACTGGGGTTTGTTTAGTCTGGAGAAGACAAGACTGAGTAGGGACATAACAGACTTCAAGTACGTCAAAGGTTTTTATAAATGGGAGGGTAATAAATTGTTCTTCCTAACCTTGGAGCAAGGACAAGGGCTTAAACTGCAGCAAGGGAGATTTAGGTTAGACATTAGGAAAATTTTCCAATTGTAAGAATAGTTAGGTATTGGAACAAATTATATAGGGAGGCTGTGGAATCTCTGTCACTGGAGGTTTTGAAGAACAGGTTAGACCAAACAGGGATGGTCTAGATAATACTTAGTCCTGTCTCAGTGCAGGGGACTGGACTAGATGACCTATCAAGGTCCCTTCCAGTCTTACATTTCTATGATTCTATGGAGAAGATTGTAGGGGAAAGAGGGGAGATGCAGATTTTGTGGGAGTTTGTAAACTCAGTACCCTGTCTGAACACTGCTGCTACATAAGACAAGAGCCAGTCACAAACTACACCATAGGAAGAGGGGCAAGAGGAGGCCAAATAAGTTTGTGTGTGTGTGTGTGTCTCTCTCTCTTGTTTTTTTTTTTTTTAAGTGAAATGGGAAGAGAGCAACTTATGTTGGAACTTATAGATGGCATTACCTGTTTCTATTTAAAAGAAAATGATATTCAATGCTTATGGATCAATGTACTAACAGATAAAGCACAAGATGGGGTATTAGTTGGTGTCTGCTGCAGACCACCAAATCCTACTCGGGAACAGGATGACTAGCACCTTATGCCCCTATCTATAATGTGTGGGGGAGGAAAGCTGTGTGTTTGTGATCATGGGGACTTCAATTTGAGTGACATATGGAGAAGGTCTCCTGCTGCCAGTACTAAAATGTCTAAATATTATTGATGACATTTCCTTAAATTGTTTCATGCAACAGGGGAATTCTGTATTATTAGACCTCATTTTGACTGATAAAGAGGAACAGATCACAGAACTAAAAAATAATGGTAACTTAGGTACAAGTGATCATGACTTGATCACATTTATAATGTAGAAACTGAATAAAGTCCAGACTAGTTTTATATATATATATACACTTTGTTTTGTTGAAGGGCCAGTTTCACAAAGCTGAAAACAATTGTGAGCCAAATTAGTTGGAAGGAAGAATTTGATTAGAAAAATATGAATGATAATTGGGAATTGTTTAGGAACACTTCACTAGCTGCATGAAGAGCCACAATCCCACAATTGAGGAAGAAGGCCATACTGGTTAAAAAAAAACACAACCTGGTTAGAAGGTTGGAAGAAAGGGAAGTTGATAGTAATGAATATAGATCAGAAGCTTGGAACTGTAGAAAATTGATAAGGGAAGCAAATGGACACAAGATGAAATCTAATCCAGCAGGGTTAAGGACAATAAGGAGGAGTTTTTTAAAGTATATTAGGAAGAAAAAGAATCCTAACAATGGTACTGGTCCTTACTAGATGGAAATGTCAGAATTATCAACAATAATAGAAACAGAAAAGGCAGGAGTGCTCAATTAAATATTTCTGTTCTGTATTTGGGGGAAAAAAACAAATACTTCATGTCATATGATAACACTTTTTCCATTCTATTGGTACCTCAGGAGGATGTTAAATAGCAGCCGCTAAAGCTAGACTCTTAAATTAGCAGGTCTGGATAACTTGCATTCACAAGTTTTAAAAGAGGTGGCTGATTAGCTTGCTGGACTGTTAATGTTGATTTTCAATAAGTCTGAGAATGCCGGGGAAGTTCCAGAAGACTGGAAGAAAGCTAATGTTGTGCCAATATTTAAAAAGGGATGATGGAGATAATTATCAGTCTATCAATGCGATATTGGTCCCGGACAAGATACTGGAGTGTCTGATATTTGACTCGATTAATAAAGAATTAAAGGACAGTAATATAATTAATGCCAAACAACATGGGTTTATGGAAAAGCGATCCTGTCAAACTAGCTTGATATATTTTTTTGATGAGATTACAAGTTTGGTTGATAAAGGTGGTTGTGTTGATGTAATAATATTGGACTTCTGTAAGGCATTTGTCTTGGTACTGCATGACACTCTGATTAAAAATCTAGAAAGATATAAAATTAGTATGGCACATGTTGACTGGGTTAAAAACTGGATAACGGATAGGATGTGATTTTAGTAGGGTCCCACAAGGATTGGTTCTTGGCCCTATGCTATTTTTATTAATGACCTGGTAGAAAAAATTAAATCGTCACTGATAAAGATTGAAGATGACACAAAAATTGGGGGAGTGGTAAATAATGAAGAGAGCAGGTCACAGATACAAAACAATCTGGATCACTTGGTAATCTGGACACAAGCAACAATACAGATTTTAATATGGCTAAATGTGCATATATACATCTACTAACAAAGAACCTAGGCCATACTTATAGAATGGAAGACTTGGTCCTGGTATGCAATCCATAGGAGATTCAGGGGTTGTGGTGGATAATCAGTTGAATAGGAGCTCCCAGTGTAATCGTGTGGCCAAAAGGGCTAATTCAATGCTTGGATGCATGATCAGGGGAATCTTGAGTAGGAACAGAGAGGTTATTTTACCTCGATTTGGCACTGGTGTGACTGCTGCTGGAATACTGTGTCCGGTTCACATGTGCACAATTCAAGAAGACTCTTGATGAATTGGAGAAGGTTCAGAGAAGAGCTGTGAGAATGATTAAAGAATTGGAAAACATGCCTTACAGTGATAGGGTCAAGAAGCTGTCTATTTAGTTTAACAAAGAGAAGGTTAGGGGTGACTTGATTATAGTATATAAATTTAATAATGGGCTCTTCAGCAGAGAAAGGTATAACATGATTCAATGGCTGCAAGTGGAAGGGAGACAAATTCAGACTGGAAATAAGGTGTAAATTTTTAACAGTGAGCGTAGTTAACCATTGGAACAATTTACCGGGGGTTATGGTGGATTCTCCATCACTGACCATTTTTAAATCAAGAGCTGCTCTACAAATTATTTTGGGGAACTTCTATGGCCTGTGTTATATAGGAGGTCAGATTAGATGATCACAGTGGTCCCCTCTGGGCTTGGAATCAATTAATCTATGAGTTGCAGTGAAGAGGATAATCTTGCAACACTGCAGAGGAATGTCTTTGCACACATCACACCCACACTTTTGGGGTAAAATGACTTTACTTATCAGGACCTTTGTGCCACAGTGGGAGATGCCTTCAATTTCACCATAAAGAGGGAGTCAACTGAGCAAATATCAGTAAGTTTTCAAGTGCAAGCTCTGAGGTGTTTGATTTCCATCAGCTCAAAAGTTTCCTGTAGCTCTAGCATGTACAAAAACCTCATATGGAATTAGTTTGAACTGTAGCTCTGTCCTAAAAAGACATCTGCTCTGGTTTACGATGAATGGTTTTGCGTTAACAGAACTCTGAGAAGTTGTTTCCCTTGTTGAAAAATAAATCCTCCAATTGAAAAACTATGACTAATACATGATTTCCCTCACAGAACTAGTTTAATATAGGAGAATGCTTTTTCAACATTGGAACTAAAGGATTGGCACCAAATTCCTGCTAATAATTTGGATTCAATAAAAGAGATTCAATCTTTTCATTCCTTTTTTCTTGAATACTTTTTTGGCTAACACATTGATTATTCTTATGGTCCTGATTTCTGTTTTAATTGAATTGCTGAGAATGAAAATGATTAGCAAAAGTTGTGTGGTGAGCAAATTTGTTTTGTTAATGTGGTTTTGTTTAACATCTCTTGTTCTGTCCAAAACACATAGACGTTCTTAAAAGGACATGATAGTGCATAGTTTACATACCACACGAGTAACAAAGTGAATATGCAATGGACTTGAATGGACAGTAAATCAGTGAATAACATGGGTATTAAAACATGTTTTAGGTTAATATGCTAGGAAAGTGATAAAAACAGTGCAGTAACACATACAGGTGATCATGTTTAGCCTATATTGAAATTCAATTGCCTGTGGTATGAAGGAGACCAATCTAGATGATGGTGTAGAAAGTTCCTTCTGTTCTCAAAAATCTGCTTTTTCATGGCCAGTTTATTTCCATTTGTGCTTGTGCTATCATTGTCCTTTAGCTCAGTGGTTCTCAAACTTTCTTTTTCGCGGACCACTTGAAAATTGCTGAGGGTCTGGGTGGACCACTTCATGATCTTTCCAAATGATGTTTGTACCATTAACTAAGTATTGTAAAGCTCTTTGGATAAAAGTGCTATATAAAATAATAATAATTAATGTTTTTAATATCAGTAGTCTTACCTTTCTAATTCAATGGATGTACCCTCTTTCCCCTGCCGTGGCCCAAGGAGGGGGGTCTCTCCCTCTCTCCCCCGCCACAGCAGCTACAGAGCTGAGGCTGGGAAGGAGGACCATCTCTCCCCAGCCACCACAGCCCTGGAGCACGTCCCAATTCTCCCCAAGGCCACCACCTCACCTTACATTTGCGTCTTCTCCAGGGTCCAGGCACCTAATTAGTGGAGCCACGCCGGCACGGCTCCACTAATTAGGTGGGTGGCCCTTCATTTTCTTGTGTGTGGCTGCCCAGGCGTGCACTTTAGAGGGAACTATCTGCGGACCACCTGAATGGAGCTTGTGGGCCACTGTTTGAGAACCTCTGCTTTAGCTACATAGCTCTTCTCCCTCCCTGTATTTGCCCCCTTAATATATTTATAGAGAACAATTATCTCCCATCTCAGCCTTCCTTGCTAGAATAAACAAGCCGAGGTCTTCCACTCTCCTCTCTTAAGATAGGCCCTTCATTTCCAAGATCATCCTAGTAGCTCTCCTCTGCACCTATACCAGTTTAAATTCATCTTCCTTGAACATGGGTGACCAGAATTGTACACACTATTCCAGATGAGGTCCTACATTAATACTTCTCTATCTGTATTGGAATGCCTTGCCTAATACATCCTAGGATCATATTTGCCTTTTTCACAGCCCCATCACATTGGTGGCTCATAGTCCTCCTGTGATTGACCCACACACCAAGGGTCTCTTTCCTTCTCTGTCACTTCCAGCTGAGGAGCCCCCAGCTTGTAGCAGAAATTCTTAGTATTAGACCCTAGGTGCATGACCTTGAACTTTGTACCATTGAATTTCAGCCTATTTCTGTCACTCCAGTCTTCAAGGTCATTCAGATCTTCCTGTGTACTTTTCTGGTCCTCCTCTGTATTGATAATGCCTCCCAACTTTGTAACATCAGCAAATTTCATTAGCACACACCTATTTTTTGTGCCAAGGTCATTAATAAAAATATTGAATAAGATTGGTCCCAAGACTTAGATTAAAGTGAAAGGTGCTGGATTAACAGCACTATAAACCAAAGTAATTAGTTGTTCATTTTCTCTGGTTTGGCCCACCATTTTGTTTGTCATGTGCGGAAGGGGCCACCTCTAGGAATCTGAGAGTAATTCAGTCTTCTGTTCAGCCATTGGCCCTTTACTGAGACTGCCAACATGAGTGCCAATTGTGATGGCCATTTTTGCAATATGGACACTTGTCCACTAGGAATTGGAATGTGATTGCTAATTTATCCCCACCGAGATAACAACAATCTCCAAACATAAACCATTTTGAGAGGGATTAAAAACAGTGAGAAGGGAGTGAGAGACTCCATAACCTATTGTCAATCTCATGTTCTTCATGTAAGCAAACAAAACCACCTGCGCCTTTGAAGAAAAATCTTTAAGGTATTGCAAACGTTTAACATTTGTCTGTGGTGTTATTGGCTTAAAAACTGATCTATGTCCTTAGGGATTAGGGAGAAATTTCCTCCTATATCCCTTCCTTTGCTCCCTCCCACTCCACCCTCAAGGGTTCCATATCACAGCACACCTCATGGGCAGATATGTAGGCATTACTCCTTCTGGTTTGTCTCTGTATCTGTGGGAGGGTCACTGGAGAGGAATGGAGAAGTATCCCTTCTTCCAAGAGACCATGCAGGCTGCTTCCACAGCACTCCCAGGCTCAAGAAAGAAGTGATTGAGATATGGAAATAATCCCAGATTTTCTCTGTGGCGGCATTGTGGCTGTTCTGGATGTGCCTAATAAATTGATCTTTATGTCCATTCCATGCACTGGTTTGCTATACTATGAAAAGGGAAAAAAGACTACTTTCTAATGATAGGTAATAATCTACAAAACTGCAGATGCCTGGGATATATTCCGTGTGTAGCCTCTCCATGCACAGATCGTTTATCGATGACCCTGAGGGGCGAGGCTTCAGCAGTCAGCCTGAAAGGGCACACTGGGAGGAACCACAGAAAGGACAATCTAGGTAAAAACATCTCTTGGATTTTAACAAGCCATCCCACTTTCCCACCTTTTGTAACATGCACAGTGAAACTAAACTGGAAAATAAGTGTGCAACCTGAGACAGTCTCACTCAAAAGGTCAAGAATCAAAGCTAAGGTTGACTGTGCATCTTATCTGATACTGTGTAATTTATTTCCTGCTTTAAATTTAGTTTCCTAGATTTTGTTTTCCCTTTTTTCATTATAGCAACTTTTGAGCTGGGAACAAGCTGTAAAAGTTCAGATCAAGTGCTGTATTTGAACTTTTCCCTACGTTTGGGTATATTCACATCCTGGGTTTTGGTTCAGCTCATTGCAGTGATAAAGTCCAGTGTGAATTTCCTCAAAGTTTGTCAGGGAGAATGTTCAGAATTGGGGTTATGA
The DNA here is from genome assembly GCF_002925995.2 of Terrapene triunguis. NCBI lineage: Eukaryota > Metazoa > Chordata > Testudines > Emydidae > Terrapene > Terrapene triunguis. The sequence continues at coordinate 517,483 of NW_020699373.1, forward strand.
TCTGGGTCAATTTCTGGTTAATTTGCATAACCCTATCTTTAACTATACACATATATTTATTCCTTCTCCCACTCAGTGTTCCTCCAGGCTTAATTTCTCTGTTATCCTCTCCATTTGGATCTCTGCAGTGGAGAATGGCTTTCTCTTGTATTGGACCAGTTGTCTGGAATTCTCTCTTCCCCCATTACCCCTGCTCACAAAATACTGAGTCTTGGAATAACTACCCTATCTTTAAATTCACCATGAAACCTTCCATCTATCTTTAGTTCATGGTATGATTAGACTTTCTGTAAAGTGCTTTATGAGACTTTATATAAAAGAAACTATATAAAAATAAACTATCTTGTCTAGTTCTATAAGATTTAGACATCTGAACTCAGACAAAGGACAGTAAAGTCCTATTAATGATGTAGTCTTATATTTATATATACTCACCCATTTCTTTTTCTGTTTTCTAAATTTTAAAGTACATTAATTCAGTTGTTGATTTTCAGAGCTTGAATGGGGTAGTGGTATGAGACTGTGAATTCTTTGGGGCTGGGACTGTCTTTGTTCTATGCATGGATAGTACCTTGCACAGTGGGACCTTGGTCCTTTCGTTGGGTTCCAAGGCACTAATATACTACAGACAATAGATGATAATAATAAATATGTTGGTATGCCATACTTATTTTGATGACTGGAAAAAAGGAAGCCAGCTTGTAGTTTAAAAAAAAAAAGAAGTTGGAGGTATGCCCTTTTTTCTTTTTTGGGAGCATATCTTCACTTTAGTTGAACTCAGAAATGAGTTATGATGTTCTGCCCATACTCTCTTCTGTTGTCGTCTGTCATTGTAATTTGGGGGTGCAATCTCTCCTACAAGCACAGGATTTACATTCCTACCTCAAGAGGTGAAATCATCTTTTGTATGTGGTAGCACCTTTTCTGAATTTAAAGCCAAACTCACCATTGACCTGCTGCAAAAAAAAATCTAAATAAAACTAGAACCCCGCCCCCAATTGCATTTTCCACTCCAAATATATTATTTTTTAAAATTGTTCAGCAGAGTTTTCATTACTTCTGACATTCTCCAGTAGTAGAAGACAAAGCTATCTCTGCTGTCCAAAAATCTTATTTACAGCTTTCATTGCATATACTCTTGTTTATTTCCAGTTTGTGGCACATATTCTAGCGCAGTCTAATAAAACTGATCTTGCTTCATCAGCCTCAAGTCCCTGTAGATTTTCATGTATCGTGTGATTAATTACTAGTTTCCTGTAGACTTCTTACTCTTTTCAATTTTTTTTTATTTCTTTAGCAGAAAGAGCTAAGATAAAAATAGTGAACCAGGCAAAAATAATGATGATAAAAAAAACTGTACTTGGAATCATATTCTTCTCTAGATACCTCTGTCTTTAACTACCAAAGATTTATCAGTTGAAAGATGTATAGGACTCATGGAAGTTTGATAAACCCACTAAGTCTGCTGAGATACCAAATTAGCACTTAAAAGCTATGCATATCCAAGGTGTGTGTGTAGAATGTATTTTTTTGTTTACTGACAACTCATGTATTTACTTGTCTAGTAGTATTTTATTATCTTTAATATTCACTGGGAGATCACAAAGACTTGTGGCTTATAAATGAGAATTTTTCAAGTATCGGTGCAGCAACTCAGAAATACGTTCCCTAATCATTTGGTAATCCAATGCCTAATGTATACATTAATGGAGCTTTGTGACAAATCACCTGTTAGATTTCACCTGACAGCTTGTCGTATAGTAATTATAAATAATTGTAATATACGGCTATCATAATGCCTCCAACAAAAAATGGGGAAAGTAATTACAGAGTATCCTTTGTGCCCCCCTTTGCTCTTCTCCTGAAGTGACCCAGTGTTCCACTTTGATTGAGATGGTTCCAACTGTTAACGGAACATCCCACTGTCCTAAAGAGTTTAGTGGGGATGCCTATTTGTCACCATTGCATGCCACAGTCTCAGACACAAGAGCCAAGGGGAAAATAACAGTGTGTAGTATTAATCTCTAATATAATACGGTACTATTTAATGTTTGAACTGCATGAGACTGCAACATGAAAACATTAAGGACTTGTCCTGCATGTCTTACTCAGGCAAAACTCTAGCAGAAGTCAGTGGGAGTTTTGTCCTGAGTAAAAAATGTAGAATCAGGCCCTAAATGGTGGCAGCCAGGAGGAAAGCTCTCTATCTCTCCCCCCTTACTCATCTGAGGTGTCAGTGAAGGCAATGGGACTACTTGTGTGGTTTAGGTGAGCAGAATTTAAACCCTTATTTTTTAACAATGGAAGAAGTGTATGTGTGTTTATATATGTGTATAGATATTTTTAACGATCCAAACAGAAGCAAGAGATATGCCCCACACTAAAAAGTTTGTGTATAGATTCATATCCTAAGTACTTAACTTAATTCAGTATCTTTGTACCTGGTAGTACAGCACTTTCAGTTTGTTCCATATTTTTATAAGAAATATTTCAAAGTTAATATATTTTTGAAATGTTCTTCCAATTCAGTATTATGCTAGCATTACAGTTATGTATTATCACAATCTTGGCAATAAACTGCACAAACAAAAACTCGTAGAACATTGTACTTGAACTTCTTAATATATTTTGTAAAAGAATATTATTCCCACATGGTGTTAACTTGTGATATTTTGAGTTATGCATCCTGAAAGCTAAAACTTTTGGGAGCAATAATATATCAATGAAATAGAAACAACAGGTTTAACATTACAGCAGAAATATATACACACACATATATGTATGTATATTTCTGCTATCATTATTGTTGCTGATGATAACAAAGCAGGTGCTGATTCATCCTTGGGCAACAGTAGACACAGAGTTTTTCATACTGTTTCACTGCACTCAGCATCATTTCTCCCTCTGCTCTTTACATATACATCCAGCATTATTGCATAAATCAGAAATCTGAGAAATTAAATTCACTAGGTAGGCCTGGCTTTAGTGGTTTATATAGAAGGAAGCAGATTTATTTCTTATTCATACCACAGTGCTGACAAGAAGAACAGAGGGAGGAGCTGTATCAAGATGATTATAACTGCAAATTGTGTGGAAAAAGTTAAATATAGTCTCAAAACTCAGATCTAAATTGTGGTGGTGGTGTCAGAATTTGTAGGGGATGTGGGATTACTGACCAATTCTTCTGTGTCATTCTAGGATCTTAGCATGAAGAGTACTGAGGCAAATGGTGAAAACTGTCAGGACACTGGATCATTATATTAAAACCTGGCATATCTATTTTAGGGTGACCAGATGTCCTGATTTTATAGGGACAGTCCTGATATTTGGGGCTTTTTCTTATGTAGGCGTCTATTACCCCCCACACTCTGTCCCAATTTTTCATACTTGCTATCTGATCACCCTAATCTATTTAGTTATTTTAAAGCAAGCATAGAGTCTTGGGGTCAATGGGGGCTGGGTTGTGATGGGGTTTTAATTTTTGTTTGCATTCCATAACTATATATGTGTGTGTGTGTGTGTATATATATATATATGCACACACATATTTTATATATATATATATATATATATATATATATATATATATATATATATATATATATAAAATCCACTCAACTTTTTATTGTTCAACAAAAATAGTCTCAAATTCATTCAACAGGATGAAAAATGGTCAGGCATGCCACATTCCATATATTGATGCCTTTCCATACTCATAGTGCAATTATTAAAATCTTTTGCATTTTGGAAGATGCAGTGCTCCTTTAAGTATAAAACTGATCTTGGGATCATTTTGCATGGCACAATTGGAAGTATGTCAACAAGAGGACAGGAGTTGGGGAGGAACAAAGTAGCCTTAAAGCAGGGCAGCACTACATTTCCAAAGTAAAATCAAATAATATAAAACAAAACTAAATATAACACAATCTCAGTATAATAACTCAATGGGAGAACTCCTGAGCATAAGTGTTTGCAGGACCTATCTATCTGAGGCAATTACATGGCTCCCATCACCATAGTATGTGAGTGCCTCCCAGTCTTTAATATATTTATCCTCACAATGCCCCTGTGAGGCTAGGAAGAACTTCATCTCCAAATGACTGAGGCCTCCAGGAAGAAAAAAACAGAGACTTTAAGCCAAACTTTACAGTGACTTACATTCAACTCCCCTGATTTCACTGAAGTAGCATGCACTGTAAATGAACGTGGACTTTGGCCCTGTGTCTTTACAGAGAAAATAAAAGTGCCATGTAAACCTATGGAAGTATATACAAATGTTTGATAAAGATGATAATATGCCTTCAGGGACAAATTCTGCCTGAGTTATAGTACTTGCAACTCCATTGATTTCATTGGATTGTACAGGGGTGTGAATCTGAACAAAAGTTAACCCTTTAAATTCCACTGAAATAGACTGGATTTAAAAGTTTTTGGAGAGGGACAGTTATCACACACACACAGGGAGGTAGTCTATTTAGTGGTGTGTGTGTGTGTGTGAGAGAGAGAGAGAATGTGAACGGGGGAAGGAGACAGAGGGGGGCGTATTTGAGATGCCCATCATCTCAGAGTTCTGTGTTTCAGTGTGTGCATCCCTCTGACACGCACACCCTTTACACAGTGCTGGAAACGTGTGTGTGTGTGTACACACAAGACAAGATCTTCTCTCGGCTGGACTGGTACAGCTAGCTGGATCCCTGGGAGTGACGTCACCGTCTCCCCCCTCCTCCTTCCCCCCATCTCACCCCCCGCCCCCCGTGTGTCTCTCTCTCTTGTTTCCTATGTCCTCAGTCAGTCAGTGGTCCAGGGAGACACTGCTGGCTCAGTGCTTCTCCCTCTCTCAATACCTTCTCCGCTCCCGCACCGCTCTGCAACAAGCTCTCCCCAGCACTTGGGGCCATACGGATCCTGTGATCCACGCAGCCTGAGAGGATTTAAAAATAATAATAAAAAAACCCCAGCAAAACAAAGCGAGAGGGAGGCACTTCCACCACTTTACTCCTCCTCACCCCCCCCCCTTACTCCCAGGGGAGTCCGAGCAGGGGCACTGTTCCTGCTAGTGGCTGTTTCCCCCTGTCTTTGCCCCCCAGCCCAGAGAAAGGGAATCGCCTTTTGCCTCCCGTCTGTGTGCACTGCACTTTGTTTGGAGCGGTGGGGCGAGCAGAGGGGGGGAGGCGGGTGGGCGACCCAGCTATTTGTAGCCACAGACTCTGCTACAAGGCGAAGCGGGGGGAAGAGAGGAGGAGGCGGAGGAAGCGGAGCAGAAGCTTGGGACCAGAGCGAGCGCCCGGGAGCAGCGGCAGCCGCAGCAGGCAGAAGCAGGCGGAGGACGGAGCCGGGAAGAGAGCGGCTGGGGGAGCGGGCTGCCCCTGGCTGCTGGATCTCCGGACTCCCGCCGACTCTCCCCCACTTGCCGGCGTTGGACTGTGAGAGCCGCGCACCAGCGCCAGGCAGCAACGACCCGCGGGCTCCTGCTGCTTGGCTTGGATTAAATTGGCCGCCCCGGAGCCCAGCGAGAGGAGGTGGCGGCGGCGGAGGGAAGCGCCGGTGGCGGCGGGCGGGCAGGCGGCGGCGGTGGCTGCTGCTGGGACTGGGGGAGCCAGCATGACCAGGTAATTCCCCCGCCGCTGCCCCATGGCTTCCCCCTCTGCCGCTCCATCTGTGCGTGTGTGGGGAGCATTGCACACATGTGCACCACACTCAGCACTCCCCCCTTGGCGTTAAACAGGCTGCCCCTAGCCCTGGCCAGACCCCTCGCCTCTGCTTTCTTCTGGGTTTTAATCTCGAACCACGGCTGAGAAAGGACATGAAGAGAGTTGTTGGGGGGTGGGGGGGAATTGACTAGTGACCAGAGTAGACGTTTCCACTGAATTCCTACTGTAAGTGTGGGGGGAGGGGGGAATTCATGTTTCGTGTATTGTAAAGAGGGGTGAGTTGTTATTAATGATAGCATTTTTTTATTTGAACTAGTGGGGAGAAGGGGAACTAGCAGCAATCAAAGGGAAAGTGGCTGCCATTCACGGTGTGGGAGGAATTGTTTGGAGACCTTTTACACACTGGAATCAGATCAATTCTCTCTTTTCCCCTATACCAATTGCATATGATTGTGCATGATGATAAGAAGTTTTTTTGTTTTGTTTTAAAAAGGTCCTTTTTTGAAAGCACTGTAAAGAAACCGAAACAGTGCAGCTTTCTGTAGGGTTATAATGGAACTCTCACATTTGTGCAGAAAACTTATTTTACCTGCTCCCTCTTAAAATTCATATTTTTTTGTAAGCAGGGACTTTCCCCACTTTTAATGTAGCCTACTTTGACTTATAAATACAAGATCTGTTTTCTTTATTCAGTTCTAAGTGCTACATTTTGGGGCGGGGATATTTTTTCCTTAAAACTGTCACCCCCTCCCAAGCCATCATCACTTTTCCTTTTCCAGACACCTCTCAATAAGCACATTTCTGTTTCTCGTTGTTATTTGAGACTGTTGTCTGATGAGTATACATTCTCCTGCCTGGCCTTTGTACACTGTACCACCACATACACACCTTTCTATTTCTTCTCACCTTTACCCCATACATACACACAATTTAAAATTGAAGCTTTTACATATATAAAGAGGACCATTTTGTTCACCTCGCCACAGAGCAGCAAAGGTTTTATGTTTTTCTGTTCATTCAATAGCCACTGGAGACTGTGCGACATTTCATGTGAGACCTTACATACTGATTTGCTTTGGAATTTCCTAATTACAGGGGGTGGATATGTTTATTTTATGTTTCTATTCTCTTGAGTATTTAAACTTAGTCTCAACTTTCTATGTGAATTCTATCTTGTGACCCTTTTGCCAATTGCCTTCTCCCTACCTTCTGCACAAACACAGGCAACTTCTGTAACATCAAGACTTTTACTTTGAATCTTGATGCAGAGATGAAGAAACACAGCTCTAAGATATTTTGTGTTCTTTGGTGTCTGATAAAAGGTTTATAATATTTACTACTTTCTATTCTTTATGGAAATGTGGTTTAGAATATATTGTATTACATAGTTTTTAGTGGGTTGGGAAAGAACAAAACTTTATTGTTCATTGTTATTGAACAGAGCAGCTCTGAACAAAATAAAATTCTCCCTTGTCCCCCAAAATAATTGTATGTACTTGCATCTCACATAGCTAGCAATTTTGTGACAGTTTCCTTAAATTCACTCTCATGAGATCAGCTATTATTGTATTTTTTGAAGTGTGAAATTGACAAACTGGTCAGTTTCATAAATTCAGCTGTCAAATTTTGTCCAGTTAAAATAGCTAAAAGCTATAATGTGTCGGCATGGGATTTTCAAAGAACTAGGTGGTGTAGCTTTTACACAGACATGGAGAGGGATTTAATTGGATACTTTTTACAGGAGTAGCTTTCCAATTTTAGTTGTCACTTGTGGTGGTACGGTGGAATATATTTAGGTTTCTCTCAATGCTGAAATGATGTATAGCTTGTGTATATCCACTTTAAGTACTGAGAGCTTTGGCTAAGTAGTAGACTTCTACTCTAAGAAGACACTGAGAAATTCATTGTGGTTTATGTGTGCTATGCCAAGCTGTCAGGAATGGCGTTTCAAAAGGGAAACTGCATCTCTGAGCTTCTAGATGTGAGGGTCTGTGTTTTAAAATCTGCTTTTAGTATTAGCAGTCATATTACTTTTTAATGAATAATAAAAAGTGGTATAAATTAAACATTCTGTTGTGGCTGTTATGTAACTCAAATATTAGTTGTGCCAGTGCACTGAATGGGAAATGGTAAAACATACAGCATTTAATTTTCTGAGGAGGTTTGTGAAAACAGCTCTGGGGTTGTATTTAGAAATGAATTGTTTAGTATTTTAAATTTAATCAGTAATGCAGCTTTAATTTTAAGGTCACCCTTCATTTCTAAACCGGAATAATACAGAGACTAAAACTAGCCAAGCTAAAGAGTAGGAATCCCCCTTCATCTGGTGCTGTGTGCGCTAAACCACTAGGGGCCTGTATAAACTGCTCGTGTACAGCAAATACCAGTGCATAGCATATGCACCAGAAGGACATTTTTAACACAGATAGCCAACATCAAAATGACACTTTTCTATGATTCATTGCCAATAAATTAGACTAATGTTGTTTGGGAGTTAAATGTACGTTGTCCTCCCCCTCCCCCCATAATTATATTCAGGATTGTTGACTCCCCTGCCACTGTGGTTGAGGAAGGACGCTATCAGAGGTGATAGGCTACATTTCTTTGTCTCATCTTAAAATGTATGTTTCCTTTATTAGATTAATAATGGCACTTTTCCCATAATGCAAGCGTAGGGTTAAAAGATAATCTAAATAGGATTACTCTAAGGAAGGAATGGACATAGATTGATGGAGTATTTAAACTAGCTTTGTAAGTGCTGTGTAAGTTGGCAAGTGCGGAGATTCCAAGGCTGTGGCTGGAGTATAGTCAGCAGTTATGGGATCTGGACTGAAGATGCTCTATACATTTTTGAGTGTCAGTTTCACAAATTTAAAATCGACCAACCATGGAATTCTTGATAGACATTAGGGAATAAGGTCAAGTATACTTACACTGTTCCTTTGTTGATTTTCAGTTTTTCAAACTGACAAGGCAGACCATTTGTAAAAGAGCACAGCTGAAACATTCGCATATTGAATTTCCTTCAAAATGAACTTGATTTATCAAGCTATTGGGCAATTCTATTTTTAAAAGGATTCTGGAGATAAATCAGGATACTGTAAGGTCACATAATGAAAGTGCAACTTCAGTACACCGTGTTTAGTTTTTAATGGGCTATCTTACTTTAAAAACAGCTGAGTTATGTCACATCAAGTGGTGTGGGTGGTCATTTGCCACAATAGGCTTTCTGCTCGGTTCCAAAAATTTAATTATTACAAATATTTATTAACTTTCCATTTTCAGAAAGGGCTAAAAATGGCATCCTATATATGTAAATAAATAATAGTGTAATGAAGCCCACCTGAATAAGTCTCCTTAAATCAGATATATCTTTTCAAGGGTAGGAATTTCAGATAGTATTTTGATAAACCAAGTCTCTCTCTTCTGAAATGCACACGACATACTTTGGATATATTTATATTCAAAATACAACAAGGACTAATTACATGTAAACAGTCAGTATAAGTGCTTGAGCCAACATGTTTCACTCTTGTATTACTGCAAGCTAAGATCTGTACTGTTTTTTTTTTTAATGGAGAAAAAAGTATAGATATTGAATTTTTTTTAAGTCAGTTAAATACCAAAGGGCCATATCATGCCATCACTTTTTAAGCAAAATCCCTCATTGTGAATCTGTTGAAAAACTGATGGCATACTATGGTCCATATATTTCATTAAAACTCTAAATTTCATATTTGCTATGGATTGTTTATTTGTTTAATACTTCTAGCCCTTGATTTGTTTGGAAAAGGCTTAAAAGGAAGCTACTTATGAATGCACAATGGCAACTGGCAGCCTGGAGCAGAATCAGTGTTTAAAAATATTCCTTCATATATTATCAATGATTTACCAGGTAGGAGCAAAGGGGAAGAGTGTTTTCTCTCTGTGATCTACTACACTGAGAGCTCCTGTACAACACATCTACTGAGGAAATCTGATGATGTAGAAAAAGATTGCTTGAGAGTTCTTGGCCTGTAAATTCCTTTCCAACAAGCTTCACTTGTTGTTTGAACTGCTGTGCATTCATAGAGCTGTGTGTCTGCCACTGCACAGGTTTAGTTTGGGATCTATTTTCCCATAACATCTCTCTGATAATCTCAGTTGGTTTTAACTGGTGAGTGATGATACTTATTTAAACATCATGTGCAAATCTTCACATATGGGTTTGCTAGCTAAAATACACGAAAAAATTGATTACAAAAGAACATCATTTTTAGTAATTTTTCAAATATAGTGATCAAAGAATTGTTCCAATCCTAAAAACCTTGCTTAATAATAGTGATTTTAGTTTTTTTCAGGCTGTTTTAATTCTTCAATTAAGATGACAATTCATACACGTAATTTGTGCTTTTTGCCAGCTCAGTTTTAGCCATAATATGTGCTTTTAAATATATTTACTTTCCTTGGATCAAAAGGCTTTGCACGTTTAAGTATCTCATGCTTACCAGCTGTGACGTATTCCTCAGAAACTAACATTATTCAACTGTAGCATAATAATAGGGGGGAAACTAAATTGTGATGGATATTGCAGCAATTGCTACAATAGGAGAGATGTCACAAATTTAAACTTCATGCTTATACCTGTGTCTCTCTGAGATCCTCACTAGCAATGCTGTGTGTAGTATATACTTTCAAAATTTAACAGCATACTGAACATACAGTACATTTCTCCTCGTATCAGTTCATTAAAAATGATGGGATTTTACATTCTCACACTAAAACTGTTTTTCTCTTTGATTCATGGCACTAGAAGACATGTCCCAATTTACTATCACGCTCTGTGCTACGTTTCCTCTTGGTTCCAAGTATAGCTAGGCTACTTCATATCTTCAATAGTTCTTTCAATGTATATCCATTGGTATAGAAAATTATTTCATTGTTTTCCAGATAATTAAAATGCTCTGTTTAATAATAGCAAAACTAATTACATACTATTATAGTCACTTGGTATATATTTTCTCCATCCACAATATATTAAACATACTGTATGAAACAGAGAAAGCAAATGCGATGATCTTTGGTTTATAGCCTTTAATGTTCTGGAAATGATGTTTCTAGAAGTCAGAGTTCAGTAAGCGACACATGTAAAATTTGACTTTTTAGATGGCAGAATCCGCTAACTTCTCATAATAGCTACTGAGTCAAGTGCCAAGCTGAAGGGATCTGAATGAGACAAATGTGGATCTAGTCCCACATTTGCAGAAAGCTATACAATCCTCCTGCAAATTGACTGCTATCCTACTTTGATTTCAGTGGCCCAACTTTTTTACTATTGCAACCTGCCTCAGTCTGACGTTTGGCTTTCTGTTAATTGTTTAGACTCACTGACTGGAAATACACACACATATTCTGATAACAATGTCAGAGGCTTTATGACCTTTAGAATACAATTGTTTGCTGAGTTTGAACTCAATAAAACTCTGCCTGCTTTTTATAACGTTGATTGAATTAAAAAATTCTTAATTGTATTTTTAACTGTCCCTAGGCTGTATTCTTTAATGCAGCTTTACTAAAGGAAAACAAGATTTGTAGATATGGAATTAAGAGAATGCTATTTCTTTATTATTGTTTTTTATGGCTACAGGGCCCGAGACATTCAGAATGAAGAATTAACCTTTCTGTTCTGATGTTCTGCTAAAAGCTTTGCACATTTTCTTAAAGTTAAGAAAGGATGATTTTACTTTATTTTATTAGTGGAAAATTCAGACAGCAGTAATGTTAGAAAAGTTCACGGAAAATATTTAGGACATTTTACACAGTTGGCCTTTCTTCATTTGCCTTATGCTCAAGGATAAAGGATTTTCAGCACAGAAATGTGTGTCTGGTGTTTCAGCATGTACATGTAAAATCAGTTTTTGTGTACACCTGTATAATTACTCCTGGGTTAATTGTTTTTTGGAAATATTTGACCATTTATCTTTTTTTTAAAGGAAGGAGACCCCCTCCACACTACTTCCCATCTTCTGGAACTTACTTCCAGACTAGAGGGGTCTCCTTCACAGAAAGGCAATTTGTAAAGGTAGGACCAGAATTCCCCTTTTTAAATTTTCAACCCTTTGAACAACAAATGTGTCATTTATGTGTCAGGTATATACATTATGTACTGTTTTTTATCTAAATCTTATTTTAAGCATGTCAGGAGTTGCAACTGATACTACTCCAAATGAAGTCAGTAGGAAACGCCTGATGACTTTAATGGGAACTAGATGTCAGGTCCCTACATTTGAATATGCAAACAAGTACAGTTTTGATTATAAAAAATATCAGCAGGTTAGAATTTTAGTTAAACATGTTTAAGTGAAAAACATGAATTTGGTGAAAAATATGCAGTATGATGAAAGGCTAAAACACTGAGCAGAAAGTAGAGTAGGAATGTTGGTTGTATGTTGTTGTTGTTTTTTAGGATGATAGTGTGTCTTAGAAAGCTGCTTAACTACTGCCCAGTGCAGCTGTCCTTCCCTGAAAGATTAGGTTTCAGGAGCAATGATGGATGTTGGATGCCTGTAGCCAGTTGTGAGGTTTGCTCTGAGGTCAACAGTACTGATGGAGGATAGGAATTTACAGCCTTCTGTCTCTACGCCAACCCAACCAGTAGCATTTCTCAGGAAAAAAAATTAGACTAGACACATGCAGTGCTGAGCTAATATTCCAGGATAGTTCAGAAAACCATTCATTTTAGAGGTTAAAAAAATTTGTGAATATTAAGGACATTTGTAGTTATCAGAATTTTGGATTTTTTTTTACAGATAAGCATACAGCGTTCTTACCTAATATACAATATATGCAATAGTGTAGCTTAATGTAAATTCTTTCTTATATTCTGTTAAAATGTGTCAGCAAATTGTGAGTTAATATGAGATAAATCTACACTTGTTGACCTATTACTTCTGTAATTTAGAAGGTGTTTTAAAAATATTTAACGGGTTATCATTTAGAATTTGAAATCAAGCCATTTAAAGTCCTGGCACAATTTTTCTCTCATTTTTCAACTAAAACTGTCTAATACTAATTTTCCCAGAAAAAATATGCAGTAAGGGTTTTCCTGAAATTATGATCAGAGAATTATTTATATACATTAATTGTGAAAGATTAAACATCAAGTTTATCCTACCCTCTTTATTTTAGATATCACAATACATATTGCAGATAAAAGCACATAGTTTGAATATCTTTGAAATATCCAGTTGGAGGTGATGGTTTAAGAACAGACGTTCGATATTAGTTATGAACTGCCGAGGTTTCCTGAGTAAGTTAGACTAATATTTTATATTGGCTTAATGTGATGATGATAACTTTTTAAAATGAATATGATAAAATAAAGAAAGAATGGGCAACAAAGCATGCTATTGTGAGGAAGGCATGAGACTTCCTTGGATTTGACATTTTGTGAATTCCTCATTTGCATTGGTACCATACACTATGAAAGGAGACTTAATGGTAAATAAGGGTTTTGCTACAAAACACAGAAAAGAATTTCCTTACATAGGGCCTGATCCAAAGCCCATTGAAGTCAGTGGAAAGGCTCCTATTGATGTCAATAGCCTTTAAATGCTCATTAGGGCCTTCGTTTAAATCAAGCTGGACTTTTTCTTTTAGTAAATCTTAGAAGTGATTAAATGCAAATATTTTGACATAGAGAAGTAGTCTTGGTAAAATATCTGACAGGCTGTTTTATAATGTCCCATAAGATAAGAAAACAAAAGCATTTTGATAAAGAGAAATATGTTTCCAGCAGGAATATCTTTACAGCAGTGGTCCATCAAGGAAATGGAACTGTGCCAAGCAACTATGCTTTCTATTTTATTGGCAGCTTGCCAACAACTTTTATTTGGAAAACTCATCAATTAAAGTGAAGCATTTTAAATAATAAATATTCACTGTTTACCAATTAATTTAACTATAAATAACAGATGGGTTACTTGATTAGGTTTCAATTTTAACCTGTTCTGTGAAGAATAGCATTTTTCAAGTTATCATTAAACGCATCATTGATCTATTTTTAATTAACAAAATTTTACAAATAACAAATGCATGTTGCTAAGGTGCTTTGATAATCTGGAAAATTTATTTTGTATTTGACATAAGAAACTTGGAACATTTTCATCATACATGGCACATGAAGGAAAAAGTGTAACATTACTCTGGAGAAGTATTTGTGTTAAGTGACATTTTGGACACACCAACCATAGTTATTGTATTAATCAAAGGGAAGTAGATATTCAGTGCACATTTTTGGAGTCACTAAGGTAAATCTATATATTAACACCTGTGTCCTGTTAAACATTCTAAAATATTGCCTTAAATGGTACATGAAGTCTCAACATACTGATTTGCAGATAAAAACCTCCCTGTCCTTTAAATACATCATGGAGCAGTTACTTTGGAGATCATTATTCTCTGTAAAGCCAAAAGGTATTTAATAGCAACCCAAGAATAAACATACCTCCTGAAAAGACTAACAGACACCATGTTTAATTTTGAAAGACCCTGAAATGTCTGGAAAACACTGCAAACAGACTTAAGCACAACAGTTTTTCAATTAGCTTGGAGATTGTTAGACAATTCTGTGCTAAATGGCCTACATCTATAAATACTGTATATATGTAAAAAAGGAAATATTTATATCTCCAGCTCTTAGTGCTCTATTTGATGGAACAGACAGGTGCCTTTCTGGGAAATGTAATCCCCAGAAGGCCACTTAAAGGGAATGCAAACTGGGCTTATTCAGGGGACAGGTTGATCTAGTGCACAAGAGTAATCTCACCCCCCCCCCCCCCCAAAAAAAAAGAAAAAGAAAAGAACTGTAGAGCTGTTTTGGAAATAGGAATCTTTCTACTCCTAATTAGTGCTACTCTATATTCTCAGCTCCTTCTGTTTTCTTCTCGCATACTCTGTGACGGGGTTGTAGCATTAAGTACTATGCATTTCTCTGAAATGAATGGCACATCACTGTTTCACCATTGCATATCACAAGCTATATGATATAGCCAAATACTGTGTGTCACTCCATTCACTTCCCTGATATGTATTCCATTAAATGCTGCATTTTTAAAAGGAATATAATCTGTTGGTAAAAAAAGTAATTATGAGTTGATGCAATGTTCAGCAGAGGGATCCACAACTTTCCTCTGATACATTACAATTTTGGGACACATTGCCTGGGGAGAATGCACTGAATACTGGGGTTAGCTGAAATCTAATGTATTTGACTAGAATTCAGCGGATGAGCCCTCACACAGCTATATCCACTAATGAGGATTTGCCTTTCACTATTAGTAGTATATCCATGCAGTTTGTGGCCCAAAGGGATTTTCAAAGAGCCCACAAGACTTCTAAAGGATAAACTTTGCCCGTGCTACTTGGGCAGAAATGTTAGAAAGGGGCTTTTGTAGTCTGTTATAATCAATATTTTCAAGGGACTACTCAAGCTACAGATGCCAGCATCTACTGAAAATCCTAAAGGAAGTCTGTGGTCTTTCAAGGCTCTATAACCTCTTCTTAAACAGCTACTTTATAAGGGAAAATTACTCACCAGAAATTGTTTATTGGACTCTTTCCCCTATTGTCTCGTCCTGTGTAAGCATTTATGGCACCATGTATCAGGAAACCAGGAGGAACAGAATAGTGAGAGGCAGAGACTAAGCACACAACCCTTTTTTGCTTCTTTGTCATGTATTAAGAAAGTATGAAAATTCTCCAATTTTTGATGTTGCTTATTTGTTTTGTTTTCTGCTTGTTTTTTTACAAAAGAAGTTCCATTCCTGTCAGTGTTGGAAGATTGACTGGAAAATTAATGTAATGATGACATCACTTTTGCTAAGAGAGTAAATATGAAGCAACTTGAGAAGTGACAAGATTTTCAGCCATATTTAAAGCTCTTTAGGTATATTTGCTTTTCTTATCGCTTATTTAACGTCAATCATTAAGTAACATTTTGAACAGAAAAAGCCTTTTTTAAAGTTTCAGCACCCTTGTCCTTTCAGTTAGGCTGTTAGAGATGACAATAGATATCCTGCGACCGGGCAGAGGGCCTCCAGCAAAACCAGGAAAGAGCAGACTTCACATTCTCGATATTTCTCAGGTAAAAAACAAACAGGAAAATAGAAACCTTTTAGGCATTCTTTATACATTATATTAAAAAAAAAAAAGGCAAAAAAGGGCACAAACCCAAATTTTAAAAAAA
This sequence comes from Terrapene triunguis, assembly GCF_002925995.2. NCBI lineage: Eukaryota > Metazoa > Chordata > Testudines > Emydidae > Terrapene > Terrapene triunguis. The sequence continues at coordinate 533,359 of NW_020699373.1, forward strand.
AACGGTGCAGGTCACATTTAAAGCTGACAAGTCTCAGACTAAATAAGACTCCACATAACACATGGATAAAGCAAAAGGCATGAAATATGGAAGAAAAGGAGGGACTCCAAAAACTGAATTACCAGTGAGTAATTTTACCTTGTTGTTAGGCACCTTCTTTTGCTATCCCATGGGATATTAAGGTGTCTCCATAATTTATGTCCACCTGGTAGCGCATGATGAAAGTGTAAGGGAAGGACCATGCAGCAGACTTGCAGATTTCCAGTTCAGTATAATCTCAAGCCTCTTATCTGAGGAGGGCAAAATACCTAAGGTAGAGTGACACTTAGCTAGCAGAAGTAGAGAGTCTTGTCCGTCTTTTCGGAAGTCAGGTCAACATATGACTTTAGCCAATTACTGAGACTAGTATGGAAGCCACAGACAGACTTGAGGTCTTGTAAATGGACCATACTTCTTCATGTTTCTAGAGTACTGCATACAAAACTTAATGAACATCTTTAGATGCAGAGTGCAGGGCCAGCTCCAGGCACCAGCTTGTCAAGCAGGTGCTTGGGTCGGCCACTCCGGAGAGGGGCGGCACGTCCAGGTATTCGGCGGCAATTCGGCAGACGGTCCCTCACTCCGCCTCGGAGCAAAGGACCTCCCACCGAATTGCCGCCGCAGATCGCGATC
>NW_020699373.1:534430-554817 GCF_002925995.2 Terrapene triunguis
CGCGGCTTTTTTTTTTTTTTTTGGCTGCTTGGGGCAGCCAAAACCCTGGAGCCGGCCCTGGCAGAGTGCATTCTTTTTTCATGAGGAGGGGTTAGAGAAAAGGGTAATTGGGATTATAGGCTTATTCACAAAGAAGTCCAAAATCACCTTAAGGTGGTGGTCCAGGAACAATTGAAACAGCAGTTTATCAAGGAAACACATTATGAACAGGGAGCTAATAACTCGGAAGCTTAATTCTCAAAAAACAAAAAAAGTTACTTTCATAGTCCATAGATGGAGAGAGAATTTTTATGCGTATCATCACAAAGGCTCTGGAACACAGAAGGCAGGTCCCATTGAGAATGAATTCTCTGAAAACTGGTCTTTGGAAGGAGAGGGCTTTGAAAAACTTGATGGTATGGGAAGCAAAAGTCCACTGGAACCCAGAAGGCCAAATAGCTGAAACCTTAACTCTGAGGAGAGCTCCAGGCACGTTAGGCCCAGCCAAACCAAGCCATCTAAGATTTGTTTTTGAGGATGTGATATGACTGCAAGCATCCCAATTAGAAAAGGGCCCATCAGATCCCCAGTTAAGCTTTTAGGTCAAGGGCACGTGGCTACATAGCTAATGTGTTTGCAACCTCAAGGAGAAAACTTTCTGTATCTCTGCTTCACTCTTCTACCAAGTCACGAGCTCAGAAAGATGGAATTTAGATAGGGAACCAGCTCCCGGAGGGGAAAATCACAACAGATTGAGGGAATCCGTCCATGCTTTACCACAAAGGCCAGCAGCTAGGAGGACAGAGACTAAGAGGCCACCTAGAGGAACTATAATAGTGACTTCCCTGTCCTCTCTGATCTTGCACATAATGTAAGAGGAAGCTGGGGACAGAGACTCAAACTTCTTCTACCAAACTCAGAAAAAGGTACCTCAGACAAGGGGTTGAAAGCTTGAGAGCAGAATTTAAGTATCTTAATATGTGATAATGAGCCAAATCAAGCCATAAAGGAATGTCTCCCTAAATGGCAGAGGGAGAGGACACCTCCAAGTGCAACAGAGAAAAAGCAGAGCTGAGGCATCATGCTTCTGGGACAAGGGTGTTTGAATTGTGAGTCTTTAAAATACAGTGATACCACACACAAACATTTATTAATTGCCACACAAACGAATGTTCTTGAGCAATACTGAGTTCTATCTCTGGCTCTACAGCAGACATCCAGTTAGACCCAGGGCAAGTCGTGCAACCTCTCAGCACCTCAGCGTCCTCCTCTACAGAATGAGGACAATTCTTCCCTAACTTAAAGCAGTGTTATGGACATTAATTCACTAACGTTCGGAAAGTTTCTTAGAATGTAAGCAAGAAGGCCCTATTGTAAGAGCAAATTATTATGTGGCTGATCTTATTCTGGACATCACCATAGCTCTAGCAGTGTGGATCAGTCACTGATGGAAGCAATTATCTCTCAAACACTGAAAAATCATGGTCAGGGATGAGTTTTACAGATATGAGATCCACGGGGAGTACTAGTTCTATGTCCCAAGTTATATAACAAATTCAGCAAGAGCAGCAATTCTAAAGACCACTACTGAGAAGTCAAAAACCCATCAGAGGGACTAATTATAACGATAGTGGCTATAGGAGCAGAGGGGAGAACTGACTTAAATACCTCAAACATATTCACTCTATAGACAGAGAATATAGAATATTAAGGGACAGGACCTATGTCTGACAAGACATCTGACGTGCAGACTCCATTACTGAGATGCAATATCTTGGTGAGTGAAGACAATTCAGATGTTCTTCTAAAAATATTCACCCCAGATTCTAAATGTAGAAAACTTCCCTCAGAAGCTAGCCTGTAAAGTAGGGGTTCACATTTGGATGCTGGTTCAAATTTGAATTCCCACTCAAGGAAGTTATCCCTATCCCTTTTATGCAAAAGTAAGGTGGTAGAAAAAGATACTCAAGATCAGATCTCACTGCAGTGCAGCTCTGGGATTACAGATGGAGTTGGGTGCTGAGAGGCTGGAATCATTTGAACATCATGCAATCTTATAAGGGCAGGTGAGGTCTGCACAGGAATGAGCCAGAATGTAAGTATAAATGGACAGCCTGAAGCTAGAGCAGCAGGCAGTTTACAGGTTATTAAAAGGACATCAGACAGGGAGTTAAGGGGCTCTGAGATAGCTCCATGGTGCTTCATTAAAGGAGACCCACACACAGAGTAGTTGAGAGATTGCTGTGTCAGACAGGCCTATCTATCTCTGCTGCATTTCCTCTCAAATTGCAGATAGCCCTCTGCTGTGTGAAATGGAAAGCAGCAGAGAAGAATATTAGACAGAAACCTGCCATTGAAGAGTGGGAGAAGGGCACAGCTGGCCCAACTCAGGGGCCTGAGAGCTTTTTAAGGAACCAGTGGAGAGCCATGAGTTTTTGAGCCACTGCCGAGCAGGAGAGGAGATAAATCCTACCCGCATGCTCGGGGTTCTGCTGATCGCCATATTTGGGGTCGGGAAGGAATTTTCCTCCAGGGTAGATTGGCAGAGGCCCTGGAGGTTTTTCGCCTTCCTCCGCAGCATGGGGCAGGGGTCGCTGGCTGGAGGATTCTCTGCGACTTGAAGTCTTTAAATCATGATTTGGGGACTTCAACAGCTGAGTCAAGGGAGAGAATTATTCCAGGAGTGGGTGGGTCAGATTTTGTGGCCTGCATCATGCGGGAGGTCAGACTAGATGATCATAATGGTCCCTTCTGACCTTAAAGTCTATGAGTCTACCTGGTGTCTGAGACACAAAGTGAAGTCCCCTAATGAACAAAAAAGTCCTAAAATCCTGACTCCTGCATCTCACTATTTGGTGAGAGACAGAAGAAACCCAAGGTCCAGGGTCCAGCACTGAACAACTGCAGAGAAGGAAGAGGGAGTGAGTCTGAGACCAGCACTATAACTTCTGAGGCAATGGAGGCAACTAACTTATCCTGCAAGTTGATTGCATGGCTATAGCAATTTCATATATTGAATCATATTCCAAAGTGAAAGCAGACAAGGGAGCTGGATTCACAGTAGCTGAGAGTTAACAGAAGATAGAATCTAGCAGTGCGCATGCTGTGCTGCAAATTAGCAATGGCAACAGCTGCTAAAGAGAGCCATCTCTAGTAGAGACCTGCCTGCAGAATCAATGGAAAAAACAGGGATGAAGTCTATACTTCAACAACCCCCCTGGAGAGGGGGAATCCCCAGAAAGGAATCAGATTTGTGTCCATTTATTCTTTTGCGTAGAGACTGTCCGGTTTGGCCAATATACATGGCAGAGGGGCATTGCTGGCACATGATGGCATATATCACATTGGTAGATGTGGAGGTGAACAAGCCCCGGATGGTGTGGCTGATGTGGTTAGGTCCTATAATGGTGTCCCTTGAATAGATATGTGGACAGAGTTGGCACCGGGGTTTGTAGCAGGGTTTGGTTCCTGGGTAGGTGTTTTTGTTGCATGGTGTGTAGTTGCTGTTGAGTATTTGTTTCAGGTCAGGGGGCTGTCTGTAGGTGAGGACTGGCCTGTCTCCCAAGGTCTGTGAGAGTGAGGGATCGTCCTTCGGGATAGGTTGTAGATCCTTGATGATGTGCTGGGGGTGGGGGGGAGGACGCAAATCTGACATCAGGAATCATAACATTCAAAAACCAGTAGGAGAACACTTCAGTCTCTCTGGTCACTCAATAACAGACCTAAAAGTGGCAATTCTTCAACAAAAAAACTTCAAAAAGAGACTCCAACGTGAAACTGCAGAACTGGAATTAATTTGCAAACTGGACACCATCAGATTAGGCCTGAATAAAGACTGGGAGTGGTTGGGTCATTATAAAACCTAAACTTAATTTCCCCATTACTGATTTTTCCCTACTGTTACTCACACCTTCTTGTCAACTGTCTGTAATGGACCACTCTCTTGCCACTTCAAAAGTTATTTTTCCTCCCTTGGTATCCTGCTGTTAATTGATTTATCTTGCTAGACTGACCTCACTCTTGGTAAGCAACCTCCATCCTTTCATGTATTTATATCTGCTCCTGTATTTTTCACTTCATGCATCTGATGAAGTGGGCTCTAGCCCACAAAAGCTTATGCCCAAATAAATTTGTTAGTCTCTAAGGTGCCACAAGGACTCCTAGTTGTTTTTGTGTGGAGTTTGGAAGTTACCCTAGTCCAACAGCCTTATACAACATTCCCTAGACCTGAATGACATCAGAGTTCACAGTGAAGTCTGATATAGATGTCATCTTTGTCCGAGCAGAAGAATCTTAAAAGGACCATAGACCTTAGATAATTTTCCTTTGCTAACATCTCCAAAATAGAGCTTAGCCTGGGAGAAGTAAATTTCCCAGCAAACTGAAGAGTTCCTCACCTCGCTGCAATAGTCACCATAAGAAGAGATGGCAGCAGCACCTCTACCAATTGGGCACTCACACCCAGCAAACGCAGATGGGCTGCATTTAAGCCTTCAGATGAATGGTTCCTAAATACCACAGTGATGGTTTGTCCTATAAATGCTTGTGTAATAATAAATATACATCATCATAACAAAACTAATGCCATTCTTCACTAGTAAGGGCAGAATCTTTCTACCACACCGACCTTCCCTGTCTGCCCCAAACCACAAATTCATGTAGTTTTGTTTTTATAAAGAAGAAAATCCATCTTCCACCTGGACACTTGCAGGGACCATTCAAGGTCTCTGGGGCTGCACCATCTTCCATAGGTTGCATGGTCCCATTATGGTGGTAAGATTAATTTATAATAGTGCTTTTCATCCCCAGGGCCCAAAAGTACTTTATAGTCTATGGCCCTGATCCGGCAGCTGGATGCACACAGGTGGAACCTGTGGCTGTTTGGCACCCCGTTGCCTTTTGTGGTATTCCATTCAGATGCAGGATTCCTCCTGCCCAGATCCAGTTGCAAGACTGTGGCCTATCATATGTACAAGAATAATTTCATTTACCACTGAAATGCAGATACCTCTGAGAAGAGGGTGACAGCCTTGCACATCGTTTACACACAACATATTATTTAACAGTTTGATCAGGGGAAGTTTTGACCAAAGACAGAAGGAAAAATCTTACCCTTTACAAAAAGTGGAATACTGTCTTTAGAGTTTGTGGAGCACAGACAGGACCTTGGCTTTTAACGTGTTAATCAAAAGACCCACACATAATAAAATGTATGCCCTTTTATCTACCTTGGAAGGATGAACGACTGAATTGACTGACAACCACTAGAGACTCCTCAGAGTACCACTGCCTAGCCTTTTCTGAGTATACTGTATGATCCTTCATCTGCTGCACTTCTGTTGATTGGCTCTGGGCCAGTATCTTTATGTGCCAGTTTTATCAACCCACTGTGAGATTTTACTGTCCTTCAAAGCTGCCAGGATTTGAACTCAGGGAGTTTCAGATTTAATTCTTAGAATCTTGAGACACCCACTTAATGATGAGGAGTGTGACAGAATCCAATATCAGTGAACTTTACCGAAAAGATAGTACTGGTACTCTTACTACTTAATAAGATAAAAGTATACTGGATTTCTTTTCATAGATAGCCGTGTGGCTCTTTTATTGAGTAGAGGGTCTCTCAAGCACAAAATATTCTTTTTGTGTTAGCAGTTATAACTTGAATGGCTGAAAATGTCTATATATCTACAATTTCTGGATGACCCTAAGATTAGGAGAAGTTGTACATTTGTGGATCCGACATTACAAATTCGCTCACCACATGGCATGTGAGTTAAGCACAGTCTGCAACATGGTGGTATCCAGACACATCAGCTGTTCATCACAAATACTGTTATCAGACACTTCAGATTATGAGCTTTCTTGAGATCTTTAGTGTGGTTATTAAACTAGAATTTAGTTCTTATTTGTATCTAAATCATATGCAAAAGCAACTTGAATAAAATAGAGAAAATCTGGTTTTACAATTAGCTAATTTGTATGTTGAATTTTTTAATGTCTGGTATCCTTCATGCCTGGATATAGGGCTAACATTTTTTGAAAGCCATTTATGGACATTTAGCTACAAAACATCCATTAACTTTGAAAGTCTTATAAACACCCCCAAAATACATGGAAAATTTAACACCTTTATGTCTAATTTTAGTGGTAATCACACCATATCAAAGAGAGGGATTTTAAATTCTATTTATAAACGTTTGAAAGATCAGTTTGTATTGAAGAATGATGAAGGACTTTTAAAAATGAACAAACAACATTTTCTCACAGAGTTATTATGGACAGTGCCTATGGGGAAGCACACTATGAGCCAAATCCTCCTCTCTTTTCTTATGTGCATTGTCCCACAATACTGAATGGGATGACTCGCATAAATCAGGGTAGTAGGAGTTAACGCTTTGTCCTGTTACCCCACCCACACCAAAAATGTTGACTGTCTAAAAAGTGTACAGAATCATGAGCAAAATACAATATGGGTGAACTGATAATGTTTCATGTCGGCCCTGATCCTGCAAAGCATTTAAAATGCTTAACTATAAACAGGCGAGTAGTTCTTAACTTTAAGCACCTGTTGATCTCTATCCCAGTGAGGTCTTACAATCCTGTTTCACTGTTGTACTTCTTTGTAACAAGTTAAATAATGAAAAATATAAGATTGAGTTGTTGAAGTAGGTTTTTAATGATTTATGATGGCTTTTCACTGAAAGTTTTGGAGGCAAAACAATTCTTTCATGACAGTGATTTTCCTTGAGATGGAAGAGTCTAGCAGAGACTATTACTTGTAAAGTAGAAGATGAGATATAAAAATTTAGTATAGTACTTAACTGAAGTCAGTTCTGATATAAAACAAATTATATTTAAAAAAGTAATCATTTTCACAGGTCTAGCATGTATTGAGCTTGAGGTTTGTTTACATTTCATTTTGCATGTCTTTCTTCAAATATCCCAACAAACTTTTGTTATATGTGGCCTTTCTATAATCAGCATTATTTGTTCAAAAATGCTGATTTGGAAACAGGACATGTCTTGTTTAATATATTTATCTAGAAAATGAGTGTACATTTGTCCTTCAGAAACCATTTTGAGAACTTTAAATTACATTGTCCTGGGCTTCTTGATATAGTGATTCCAAGCCTTGAAATATATCAGTAATTATTTTAGCATGTAAAAACAGTGGGCTATGATCATCCCTGATGTAAATCCATTGCATTGAGTGGAATCCGGAAGAGAAATTAGCCTTTTGTTTCAGAGTAGCAGCCGTGCTAGTCTGTATCCGCAAAAAGAACAGGAGTACTTGTGGCACCTTAGAGACGAACAAATTTATTAGAGCATAAGCTTTCGTGGGCTACAGCTCTAATAAATTTGTTAGTCTCTAAGGTGCAACAAGTACTCCTGTTCTTTTAGCCTTTTGTTGCAAATTATGGACTAGAATTCTTTTTATTCCTGTGGTTTTCTTTGTGTCTGAGATTATTCAGTGTGTCATACTCTTAAAAAATAAGTCCCTGAGTGTTATCTATTTTTTTAAGGATTCCAACAATTTTTCCCATATTATCTTCCAGTTGAAAAGAGCTGTTACTCTGTTCACAATGCTTCTGTTTCTATTCTTTCTGCTTGATAGCTTTTTTGTAAATTCTTATTCAAATAGATACTTAAGACAAAAATGTTTGGGAAATCATATATGCAAGATGATAATTTAAAAACTGGATAAATCCATTTCATCATAAGTACTGTAATACTTGTCTTTACAGGATATTTCTGAATGAGAGGTCCAAATAGCATCCTGTGGTTGTATTTCAGAAGAATACCTGAGAAGCATAAAATATTTTCAAATGGATAATTTGGTATTGTAACTTGTATGTTCAGACTAGAAGATACTCCAATAACTTGAACCTTCTTAGGGCAAACTCTTCCAATTTTCCTCTTACTCATTTGCTTCAATCCCACCACCCACCATATCTCTTGTCTAGGTTCTTAGAATTCTCTATGCACATGAATTTACCAATAGTGGGAATAAATACATTTTTATTTAAGTGACTGTGAAATGATTTTATGTCCATTTAGTTAAAAAAAATCCCAGAGAAAGAAATGTTCACCTTGTATCTGGTGGCAAAATATAGCCAGTAAAGTCATGGAGTCATAAGTGTCTATTAATAAAATGCCCAATTCAAGGCCAACTGAAGTCAATAAAAGAACTTGCATTGACATCAATGGACCTTGAATTCATAGCTACAATGAATAAAATGTGTGCTTGGAGTTCACATTTTCACATTATTTAATTGTACACTATTAAGATTGGTTGTCTCAACACTTCGCCGTCTTCCCCACTTTCCACCCAATTTCTACTTACAATTAGCATAGAAGTCAGTATATTAAGGGCAGGTCTACACTACGGGGCTAAGTTGACCTAAGTTCACAACTCCAGCTATGTAGCTGGAGTCGACGTAGCTTAGGTCGACTTACTGCGGTGTCTACACCATGCTGAGTCAATGAGAGAATCTCTTCTGTCGACTTAACTTATGCTTCTCATTCCGGTGGAGTACCGGAGTCGACGGGAGAGTGATTGGTGGTCGATTTTGTGAGTCTTCACTAGACCCACTAAATCGACCCCCGGTGGATGGATCGCTGCGCGTCGATCCCCCGGTAAGTGGAGACAAGCCAAATGTGCTTTCTGGACAAATAATTCAAGATTTTGTTTTTTTCTTTAAAAAAAAAATTTCTCTACCATTAGCCCAATAATCATGAGAAGCCATGAGGAGCCTTCATTTGTAAATGTGGGAGGGGAAAAATAATTTTAAAATGTCCAAGTAACTGAAAGTTTGAAGGTGCAACATAATTATTTTTTACCAGTTGTCCTTCCTATTCATTAAAATCCTTCAGTATCAAGGCTTAGTAGCTTGGTTTAATTTGTGAAACCATGTAAAAAAGTCATTATTTAAATATCTGAGCCCATAATTGCAATTTGTCAGTAAGATCGTCATTTTATCATTGGTAACGATAAACTACTTAATTTAATCTATATTATAAATTTGCTGAGTGCTTTCACTGGGGAAGTGTTTAATGAGTTAAAACTGGTGGCTTAAAAATATTTGTTGTTTGGTAATTTCCTAATGGGAACTAATTTTAAGCTAAACAAAACTTATTAGCTATGAGAATTTCTATTCAAAGATACATTTTTTTATGGCCAGTGCACAGTTGCTAGTTCCAGAAAATATTGGGTTACATAGAAGAACATTTCACAGTAGTCATTGGTTTGAATCCTTTGTGTGTGTTCGGTTGATAAATATGAAACGTATGTTTGGAAGAGTAAAACTGTTACTTGTTTTCTATTTACATCACACTCTCTGTTTTATGAAACATGTATCACAGAATCATGGGAAGCAGATAGTATATATGAATACTAATGGTGAAAAATCCATAAAAACAAAAATTCTGAAGGCCCTATCTTGCATTTATACCTCTATCCCGATATAATGCGACCCGATATAACACTAATTCGGATATAACGCGGTAAAGCAGCGCTCCAGGGGGGGTGGGGCTGCGCACTCCAGCGGATCAAAGCAAGTTCAATATAACGTGGTTTCACCTATAACGCGGTAAGATTTTTTGGCTCCCGAGGACAGCGTTATATTGGGGTAGAGGTGTACTTGACATAAATAGGAATTTTGGATAAGCAAAAATGGAGAATTGAGCTCTAAATTTATAGTATAAAAGCTTTAAATTTAAAATAATCCACTGTCTTTTATGGGATTCTAGTATGACCATAAACTTAATCAGGCACAATCAAAGACACATACACTGGAGGCAAGTATTTTGGTTAATTTTCTGTTTCATATACTTGTAGTCCATTGGATTGTACAGTTTGTTATTCCTGAAAATATTATGGATGTTTTGGTTACGGCTGTAATCAGCTTTCTTTTTGCCTTGTAATTCATTGTCTGTTTTACCAGTAATTTTCACATTGTCTATTATTATTTGCATGAAAGACATGATAGCTTCAGCTGCCATTGGCCTTGTATTTGACATCTTTTTGTTGTTTTTCTGCTTTTATGACTACAAAAAGTATGCTGTTCCCTGCAGTCAGATTTTGGCAGGGTCTGGAAGGATTTTTCTCAAAGCAGGTAAATTAAAGGCGGTTTAGGAGCTTTGGGGATTACTGGATCAATGCACATAGTTTTACATAACATTTTCATTGCTGGATACTCAACTGTATTAGGGGCTGTCTTATTAGGCACCAGGAGGATTTGCGGTGGTTTTCTTTTTGATTCCCTAACTACTGTTTGTATTCAATGCACATTTTAGCTCTCAGAAGATTGAGAACACTTTTCATTATTGCCTTTTATCTGTCATGCTGTTTGAATGATTTTGCTGGACACTAGTAAAGTAGGAAATGGGTACAAGTAAATTACAACTTGTATCTATTTCCAACTGTCAAAAAAGCACTAATGGAAAAATAGAATATGGCCTGTGTAAAACACTGTTATTTAGAAAGCAGTTTTTGTCAAATTAGTATATGTAAATTGTCCTCTCTATATAAATTCCTCTGTAGGATCAAAATGTTTACAATTACTGTTGACTCATAGAAATAATGCAAAATTGAGTCACGTAAATTCATACTTTTAAATTTATAAAGATTTTTTTTCCAAAAAGAGAAAAAGACATTACCATTACCACAAAGAGAGAGTTCTTTTTGTTAGCATTGAGATGTGATACAAAAATTAGAGCAAGAGTCAAATTTCTGTGGGAAGGGGAGAACATTTTAACTAGAGATGGATTTTGAGCTGCCAAATTCAGATCAGGTTTTTGAAAACCTGAAGCATAGTGGTGGTGAGATTTGGATTTTTTTTTTAATTTATTTTTTGTACCCATCTCTAATTTTAACTTGTTGGTACTGAAAAATATAGTAGTCCTCTTAAGTGCTGCTCAATTACACATTCATCTGGGGGTAACCAGGTCAGACTAAGTTGTGCTTGTGGGCCAAAGTCACACCCCAGCACCAGATGATCATGAGAAGAAGATGAGGAATTCCTTCCCCTTCCTTCCCTGAGGTGCACAGAGGTTACGCCAATCTGATGCTTTTTATGGCTGAAATAGGCCTAGTGGTCCTAATATGCTAGAATTTTGGAACAATGCTTCCAAAAATAGGTGCCTAAAGTTAGGCTCCTAAATTTTTATTGAAGCACTTGGAAAAGTGGCCAGTTTCTCTCTCCCCGCCCCGCCACCCCCCCAAAAGGGGGTACTGAGCAACCAGTAGCTTTCAGTTTGTCTGTGTAGTGCCCAGTCTACAGACAATATTTGTATCGGGGTGATAGTTATACTTCTACAACTAGTGTGGACACAGTTAGAACCTGTACAGATGCATCCACACCGGGAAGGTTGGAAAATCTTGGCCTTGTTCGTGTCAGTCATTTGGCTAAAGTGAAGATCACTGACAATTTCTTCTACAATAAGGCCTTGTTATAAGTGAAGGCAGGGGGCTGGACTTGATGACCTTTCAAGGTCCCTTCCAGTTCTAGGAGATAGGATATCTCCATTAATTTAATTTAATTTAATTTAATTAATGATACTCAAGACTTCTTAAAACATTTTAAACATTTAAGTTAATTTTGGGGAGTTATGTGGGAGGAGCACGGATGAAAACATTTTTCAAAAATAGTTTTACTAATCTGGCTTTAACTGTTTAATTTCAAGTCACATCATTTTCAGAACTGGTTGGTGAAATATTTATATGTACTTTAGAATGCACACAATTATGGAAGAGGTAAGGTACTGTCACATGATTCATCTGTTTATTCCCCACCTGACCAAGTAGCTCTAGGTTAGCTATTTTAGTGTACACTTTTCCAAAAGATTTTTTCAGAATTGCTGTTTTCTTCATATGCATTGTGATATAAAATCTTTTATATTTACTTCTCACATGGAGTTAATCTCTCTACATATACTTAAACTATTGATGCCATGCTTTGGAATCGTGGGACAGCAGTGTTGCCAAACACAACCGTTCAAAAATAATGAGTCAAGTCTCCCCAAAATCACAAAATTGGCTTAAAAATCATGAGATTTAAAAATATATATTTATGTGAATTCTGATTTCTGAGCCTTCTAAGGTGCATTTGAGCCACCTTTTCAGGTTGTTCAAAACAGTATAGGCAAGAAACTTTTTTTTACCTGAAAGCTAAAATTCTCCCATAATCAAAAGCTTCTAGGATTGGGGCTTTAAGAAAAGCGCCTAATATTGTAAGACTCACCATAAAATCATGAGATTTGGCAACACTGGGATATCTGTGGAGGACCACCTGCCCACCTTTACAACTAAAGTACTCTAAGAATAAGTCTTCTTTAAATTACACTCCCTTGCAATGTTTGAACATGGTCTTTTAAGACAGCGGAAAAATGGTTTTGGAAATGTGAACTGTGGACACAACACATTTGAACACCTTAAATCATGTTCCACAAAATGGTTTAAAAGTGGTGGTGTAGCCAAGAGCCTAATATACTAGGTTTTGACAAGTAATGTGTATATATGTGTAGGTGGGTGAGTAGAAGTGCACAAATATTCTTGTTCTAAATTGATCAATTACTGTACTTATTTTATTAGTATCTTATGAAGACTTAAAAATATCACACTGTCTTAGTCATGCTTTTTATTATGTACATTACATGCAAACTGTGAGCAAATAAGGTGAAATCTTGATTTTAAACTTTATCACACTATTACACAGTGTTGTCAGAAGCGGCTCCAGTCCCACTCTCTTGATGGATGGGATCCAGTCACTGAAACCCACATGCTATTAAGCTCCCTTGGTTCTGGGTGGTGATTGATTACTGTACTAGCTCTGGGTCATTCACACACTCCCCAGGTGCAGACCCCATGTCTGACATCTGTCTTGGGCAGTGGGACCCTGCAGTCCAGCTGCCCCGGCCATGGAACCAGTGTCTCAGTCCTCTCAACCTCCCTGTTCCTTACACAAATTGTCTCGCAGAGACCACCTGGCAGTGTGAGCTTTAGTTTCTAGTTAAGCCCTTCAGGGACATGGCAATATAACAAGGAAACACTGGTTTAGCAAGAAAATGTCTTAAACACGCACACATTTTACTCTTAGAAAGCACAAGAGAGTTATGGATCTATGGAAAACAACAAACTCCTGGATGTAGTCCTCCTCACTCTGATCTCTTCTTTACTGAGCCTCTGGGTTCAGTCGCAGTCTGTAGGGCAGCAAGGTTCCTGCTTCCAGAGGCTGATTAGGGGTTTGTGGGGCCCTGGGCCAGAGCAAGTGGGGGGGCCCCTCCTCATCCCTTCCGCCTGCAGTCCCCTGCCGGGGAGCTGGGTCGGGGAATTGGATTGAGGCACGGAGGCTTCCCATGCTCGGCCGGCGCACCTGCCAGGGAACGGGGTCAGGGTAGGAAGCTTGTCCCACTCTCTGGCAGGCATGCCGGCGGGCAGGTTGGGGCATGGGCGTCCCCCTTTTTCCAAGGGGGCTCCATTTGGCCAGGGTCCCTGGGCATGGGCCCCATTGGCCAAGTGGCTAATCTACTACTGCCTGCGTCCACTCTCTCCAGCTGCGTCTTGTGTTTCTGACCATGAATTTATTTCCTTGGCTTAAAAAGCATTCTCTACCACCTCGAGTCAGTTGGTGATGCAGAGAAACTTCTAGCAACAACCCCCACCTCCACCCCTCCCCACCCCCAGGTTTCTATGGAGAGAGTCGCTTCAAAGTCAGTGGCCTTACCAGCAGATAGCTTAATGTTCCAGCAGGGGAGACTCATCACAGTTGATGGGTCTTGATGTCTCCGTCTTTAACTTTAATTAGGGAGCAATCTTCATGATTTTTTTCTCTGTTGATATCCTTGTTCTAATATATGGAGTTTAGGAACTCTACAATTTTCCCTGATTCCCCCATTTCTTCCCGTTCTATGGAGCTCGTGAGCTTTGCACGCCCTCATGAGCTTTGCACGAAATCTTCAGATTTCCCCAGCTCACCACGTGCTACAGAATCTACGAGTGCTACAGGATTCCCAATTTCCTCCTTTTCAGCCTCACCACATACCTGATAGCTAAAATATTAAACACTGGTCAAAATGTCATGTCAGGGTAATTTTCTAAAACTTGACCTAATTTTCATGTCAAACTACTTTTCCTTGGCAAAGTTATAGATATTAGAAATAGGGCTTATAATTGAACCCTGGTTGCCATTTCATTTATAGTAGTTTTAAACAAACAAACAAAAAATAGCCACTGTAATGTGTGGCATTTCAGATTTCCCAAACTTCTTGGGAAAGACTTTTCCATGTGTGAGTTACACCACCAATGGGATGTATTTTCGTAAATCTGGCAGCTTTGTGTGTTATCTATGTTCTTTCTCTTTCTTGCACCGTCTGTATTTTTTATATATGGATTGTTAACTAATACTTTGACAATTCTTAGTTGAGTGTTTCCCTCACAGATGATAAATCATCATGCTTCCTTTTTTTATTTAGCTGTAAAGCAAATATGTCTCAGAAGACTCTGCTATGTATTTGTAGCAAAGCAAGCTATATATTTCTTTGGCTTATGAGCCATGCTTTGTACACTGCAGTCATAGAAAGAGTGAAAACACTTTGGGAGTCCAGCCACTCAGGATTAGGGTATACCTACAGTTAATTCATCTTATTTTCCTTTCATATTTTTAGGAAGTATGATGAACAGGATAAAGATGTATCATAATGCATCCTTTGGATCTGGTCCTTTATGCTCATTCTAAATTTTGCATTGATGAAGGAGAAATAGAGTATAGGAAAATATTCTGAAAGGAAGTGTATATGTGTTGAAGGAGTCCTTGCAGGTTACATGTAATATACCTGAAAATGATCTTTCTCTCCTCTCCTGCTGCTAAATTGTTTCTAGAAGAGCATGAGGACATGTTGACTTGTATGATTGAACAAGAAAAAACATCATCCACTTGGATATGAATAAATGGATGTAGTTAGTGTCCATGCAAGTGACTGGCTGATGCACTTGGCAAGAACCAGACAGAGTGCAGTCATTCTAGGTGCTGAGTAAGCTTCCCAACAGTACTTTGCCAGTGGACCTTATTCCTGACCAGCTACACCTGTTCTCTTCTGAGGAGATGCTTCCAATAGTGCCAGATGTAATGATGATTTTGTGATGTAGACAAATGTTCACTAGGAACTATGGAAGGATGGGTCTATCAAATGTTATTGCATTCAGCCTGCTGTGTTACCTAGTCCTATTGCTATTTATAAGCCAATCCCATTCCCTCTAAAACAGGAAGTAAGGCTGTCCCTGTGATAGTAATCATTTATGGCCTTTAATTGTTCATTAGCATACAAAATGGCTTTATTTTGAGCTCTTTTGAACATGATTAATACATAATTTGGATGAAGCTCTGAAGCGGATATATTTTAATGATTATCATTTTCATAGAGTTCTTTTCGCGTACAAAATAATGCTGAAGACCAGTAGAAGGCTTGAAAGTACTGTGTAGTCTACATCTGTACAGCAATATTTTCAAACTTCAAACATGCTGTGATACAGGGATGGGCAAACTAAAGCCTGGGGGCCGCATCCAGTCCTTCAGACATTTTAATCCGGCCCTTGAGCTCTCGCCGGGGAGCAGAATCTGGGTCTTGCCCCACTCCAGAGCTCCAGTCGGGGAGTGGGGTCGGGGGCTTGCCCCACTCCTTGCGTACCGTGGCTCTGCATGGCTCCTGGAAGCAGCGGCATGTCCCCCATCCGGCTCCTACATGTAGGGGCAGCCAAGGGGCTTGGCATGCTGCCCCTGCCCCAACTGCTGCCCCCGCAGCTCCCATTGGCCGGGAACCGCAGCCAGTGGGAGCTGCAGGGGTGGCGCCTGCGGACGGGGCAACATGCAGAGCTACTTGGCTGTGCCTCCACGTAGGAGCCAGAGCGGGGACATGCCGCTGCTTCTGGGAGCTGCTTGAGGTGAGCGCTGCACGGAGCCTGCACCCTGATGCCCTCCCATGCCCCAAACCCCTGCCCCAGCCCATATCCCCCTCCTGCACCCTGAACTCCTCATTTCTGGACCCATCACAGAGCCCTCACCCCCCAGCCGGAGCCCTCACCCCCTCCTGTACCCCAACCCCCAATTTTGTGAGCATTCATGGCCCACCATACCATTTCCATACCCAGATGTGGCCCTCGGGCCAAAAAGTTTGCCCACCCCTGCTGTGATCCCTTTGTCCCTTTGATGAGCACTAAATTTACTCTTAGAAGTAATAAACTTCCCAAAAATAAGGGTAATAAGAGGGGAAGGGTAATAAGCTCTTGAGAAATATAATAAAATGTACATTACAATTTTAAGTACCATATTTCACACACAGGGACTCTGTTTTGGTCATTTACCCACAGCCTGCATGTGGATGGATGCACAAGTAGGATGTACTATGCATTGTGGCATGGACAACATTCTCCCACACTGATGTGCCACTGTAGCTTAGTCCTGGTCTGAAGGAACTAACTCTACAAGTATTGGCTAGTTCAGTTTTGGTACCCATGTTATCCTTGGCCTTTCTGCAGAGCACTGCCCCCGTCCTCCCCCCAGCCCACTGATTGGCCAATACTAGTATGTAAATCAGGAAGCCATGATGAGAAGCTGTCTGAACAATTACACAGACTGCCTGCCTGCCTCTGCTCCAGACCCTGCTAACAATAGACCCTACATGGCTTCCGACTCTGGTTTGTCCTCAACCTTGCTTTCTGATTTGTGTCTGAAACCTGGTGCCTGACCTTGCCTGTCTCCTGATGCCTGACTCTTGGTCTGCCCTCTGACCTGTCTCTGACTCTGACCTCCTGGCACCTGACCCAGCCTGACTCCTGCTCTGACCACTAGGTCAGACCACCCATGTCGTGGTTGTGATAGAATGTGACTTACAAGAAAAAAGTTCACAATGAGATGTCCCATAGGGGAAGTTAGAGGGAAAAAGAAAACACTCCAAGCAGAGAAACTCTAGGCCTTACACTGAAGAAGAAACAATGGGAAAGATATAAGCTCTTATCAGAAATTAATGATGAGAGAGGTGCAGATTTGAATCAGGAGGGGAAATCAGTGGTATATTTCTTCCAGCATTTCCCAGCCCTGCACCAGAACTGCTAGATTATGAATGTTCTTTAAAATATTGATTGTGCATATTATCATAAAGAAATGCATTATGCCATTCATAACTTTGTTTAATAAACAAGTAACTACTATTTGCACATTCACCTCTCTGAAAAATCTCATTAGCTGAGTAAGAGCTAATTAAATACCAACAACAGGTAAGTGCGAATATTTAAGGAACAGTCATAGTGAGAAGTTCAGATAAGTGAAATCTTAGGCTTGGTCTACACTTACCCCCCAATTCGAACTAAGGTACGCAACTTCAGCTACATGAATAACGTAGCTGAAGTCGACGTACCTTAGTTCGAACTTACCTCGGTCCACACGCGGCAGACAGGCTCCCTCGTCGACGCCGCGGTACTCCTCTCGTCTAGCTGGAGTACCGCAGTCGACGGCGATCACTTCCTGGTTCGACTTATCGCGTCCAGACAAGACGCGATAAGTCGAACCCAGAACTTCGATTCCCAGCTGCCGAACTAGCGGCTGGGTGTAGACATACCCTTAGTGTTATAGTATTATAATCAGCTATATTTATTAAATAAATGCCAACAAAATTAAGGACAAGGAAGGGACTTCACAAACATCAACATCCAGTTTGCTCTTCCTATTCCCAACTCCATGGACATGTTGGGCTTGTCTACACTGCCCTGCATTGCGGACTATAGGGGTGTGAATAGCAGTGCACACCAAAGTGCTGTGTAGTAACTCCCCTATGTGGATGCTGCGGGTGTGAATTAAAAGGTTCCTAGTTTGCGTTAACATAGTCCTTTTTCAAACAGAACTACATTAAAGCAAACTAAGCACCTTTTCGTTCACACTCACAGTGTCCACGCAGAGGTGCACACCACCTCCTTCTCTGAACTGCAAGGCAGTGTAGACATAGCCTTAAAGGCCTTTTGTCAAGGTTATGTTTAGGGAAAATGTGTAGCTCTGGCGGCATGGGCTATTGATCCTATGTGCTGGATGATTGGGAGGAGTCTAACCTGGCTTGCCCCCTACCCTGGAGTTGGGGAAGCACCTGTCCAGTGCTGCCCCCAGAGGGAGGAAAGATGGAATGTCGTGGCCATGTTTTGGGTCAAAGAGGTGTGGTTTAAAAGGGGAGTAACCTGGCCTGTTCTGGTTCTCTCCTCTGCTGCTCAGGCATTCCCAGTACAGTATCTGCTTCTTGTACTTTGATGGCAGCGTGGGCCCAGATCTTACAATTTTTTTTGGTTATTATTTTGGACAGATGCCGATATTTTTCCTGAGGCACAAATATGAGTGAAGGGAAATGGCAGTTTCTAATAGTTTGTCATCTACATCTTAATGGAATTTCAAGAGACAAATGAAAGCTACTTCTGTAGCTCAAGGGTTCTCCCCTCCCCCCTAAACATTTCAAAGAACTACTGCAAACAATAGAATTTCTCCAAAAAAGGTTATAAGAATCCTTCATAATGGAAATTGTTAGGCAACCTAGAATCATATGGCAGTTATACTTGAATTCAGTAGGGTTTGCTTGGTGTGGTTTTTGATTTGCTTTGTTTTTGTTTTGTAAATTATTCTACTTTGAATGGAAAGAAAATGTCAACATTACGGCAATTCTGTCTATTCTGATTTGTCCTGTTTCTTTAACCCAAGTAGAATGGTGATCTTTTACAATTAACAAGAAGCTAATTTCAGCAAGAAAGTTTATAACAACAGTTTCCACTAACAACTGATGATCAGACACGTGATCTGTAGTGATTATAGACTGTTTTGGCTAGAGAAACATATCTTTGCAACAGAGGCTATCAATCTTTTACACTTAATAGGTTGAAATGGTCTATCTGCCTTTCTTTATTTTCTAATTCTTTTATTGCATATTGTTGGAAATATTGTACTTGCATCTTAGAAAGGAAATTTAAAATTGTTTCTCAGTGATGTCCATAGATCTACATATTTTCTTTTCTTGGATGTGAATCTACAAACGACAGCCAGACCTTTCCATGTAGGCTCTGACTGCAATCTTTTATTTGTTATTGTTGTTGTTATTTTTTTTTTACAAATCAGTATAGAGAATGTCTCATCATTTATATCCATTATTGTGGGCTAGACTGGGCCTTTAGCCTCATGCCTGAGTTAAGGGGTGTAATGTAACTGCTCTGCTCCAGAAGCAGCCCTGGGAAGGAATTGGTGACTTGGAGGCCCTGTCTAGACCAGGAAAATAGGTTGTATTTGAAACATATTTTCAGGCATAACCTTTTTTCCTGGTATAGGTTGGGCCAGAGAGTTACAACTCCTCCCATGTTGGACAAAGAAAATAAAATTACAATCAATGAAAAGGTCCTTGCCCCCACTGTACTTGGCCAGCTATTCTGTCCAGTGTGGGGCAAGACTCCATTCCCTACTTGCTCCCACGGAGGGCCAGTATCTGGAGAGGACGGGTTACACACACCATACACAGACCCAAGAGGTGGGCATGGCATGCAAAGGACTGGAGGGTAGAGGCATCCCTACACCCCCGTCAGCTGAGAAAAACAACATAACTCTGTGAATGTTTAGGTTTAATATCCTTGAAAATGCCTTGCCAATTTAAAATTTTTAGGAACACTAACTTCCACTATAAATACTCTGTGGTATTTTCGAATGTGGCAACCCTTTTATAAACTATATAAATACTAACCAGACTGAAGCATTTTTTCCTCTATTAACAGGGTATAATTTCTAAGGACATACTTGACACGTCTTGAATCATATTATTGTATGTGGATCTAACATGTAGTAGAACACAGTGATTATTTTTGCTTCTCCCTATACTTAAACTTATAATAGAGCAATGTAAACATTCTTTTAATTTTTTTTTCTTCCAGCAATATTCCTCCTCCCTATCAAAGCCCTTCCCCATCTATTTGCACCCTAAGTTGCTTTTATTGCCATCCTGCTCTTGTGTTATTCACCGTCTTCCAGCTGAATTTAAAAGCCAATCAATACTGATCTTGATTTGTTAGAAGCTCCACTGTTGAACAGAAGAAGGAATTTCATTCTGTTTAGGAAGGACCCAGAAATGAACCACCTTTGTGTTTTGTTTTGCATTTTTTATAATAACCCTACTGTCTGCACTTATCAACGGTGCAAAATGGATTATTTTAGTGTACTATTATCACTATTATTGCTATTATTATTAACATCATAAGTGCTGATTAAATATGCCTCAGGATATTGTACTAAACATTATGAAAATGTATAAATTTGAAGAAAGATGCTTTTCCATTCAATTTCAGGCCTATTATTTTAAATGGATCTCATTCAAATTCATTTAGCCATGGCTTAATTGGCTTA
>NW_020699373.1:555217-693494 GCF_002925995.2 Terrapene triunguis
AAAAAAAAATGCTGCAGGTTTGTCTCCTTCCCTTCTCTTCAATTCTGCTCTCCAAAAAAACATGAACACAGCATTATCCCAACTATTTTTAAGCTATAAAAACAAAAATAATTTCAAATGTAAAACTTGGATAAAATCGCGATATCATGCCACTGGGTGTTCTGTATATGAAAGGATGTGGTTAAGGGACTGGCCTAGGTTTTGGGAGATATGGGTTCAATCCTGGCTCTGCTACAGACATCCTGTGTTAACTTGGACAAGACACTAAGTTTTTCTATGTCTTTGTTGCTCATCACTAAAATGGGGTGGATAATACTTCCCTATGGCATATGGTAGGATATATGTATTAATCTTTGCAATATCTGAGTGCTTCACACAGTCAAATAAGTGTATAGATAAATATGCCACATACAGTGCAGAAAAACTGTTTTAAGTGTGCTTTAAAGAGTTTTAAACATTTGTTTTGAACTATTTTTGTATACTGCCTCTAAGCTAAGTTCCTTAGTTATGATAAGTCCAGCTGTACTGCTCTTCTGTATTTAAAAATGTAATGATGTTAAAGTCTAATATCTAAAGCCCTTCTGGCAATAGAATCAAGTGATCTTTGTATATTTGGGAAGCTGGGAATTTCCATTTTCAAATGCCAGAGAGATTCTACTTCTAGCCATGCAGGGCCACAAAATAGCAGACTTTAAATCTATGCAATTTTTATTTATAGCAAAACTCTCACAATCCCAGGGCTGATTCTTCCCTATCTTGGGCCTGAGATATCTCCATAAAAAAAGAGGCAAACAAATGAGGGGAAGAGAGAAGAATTGAGCTTTCTTGGCAGTTCTTAGTACTTTTCTTTGCCTGGTACTAAATTAGTAGCATTTGCCAGAGCTGTGGGCTCAGTTGAAACCAAAGGTACATCATCTTGTTTTTTGTTTTTTTTTCAGGATGCCATTTTTAAAAGGCAACACACAAAGTTCTTTTTCATTTCTCATCATTGGATTTTGAAAAAAAATTGTGACTAGACAGAATGCTTTCAATGGATCTACTCTTGTGATAAGAGCTATTGATGAGTAAAGGTCTAGTAGTAATCTGACATGCAGGACTGGCCATGGTTACACAATGGTTGCAGAATCAGGCCCTAACATTATGGAGCAACGCTTTCCTCCATTAATAAATTACTATACTGATGGTTTCATTAAAATACTTGCATTTAATTTGTCTTATAAATGAATGATGCTTTCTTCTAATTAAAAAGAAACTGAATTTCAAATATACATTTTTCCCCTCATGAATGTACACGCATGAAAGAATGACCAAATACATTAAAAAAAGATAAATGTTTGATTATGGAGAGCATAAAATACGGATGATCTTTCTGTTGACAGTGCTGTGATAACAATGTGACTGTCCTCTGGAATAAGATTATGATCTCTTCCTTTATGCCTCAAGAGAATAAGTTTACATTAGTGCCTCCTTAGATTCTCTTTGTGCTGTTTCTCAGAGACTCACTGAACATTTTTTACTTTTCAGACTTTCCTGGATTCATTTTTTAAAATGACTTTCAGGAACTATTGTCTAATAGAGAAACTCACACGATCATTAATATCACAGGTTGGCATAATATAATGGCTGCAGAAGATAAAATGTCAGAACACTGTGCAGAATTAAAGGCGTTAAAGATTATTAAAAAGATTTTTTTTTTTGCCTTTTAACAAAAGCAATTTTGTTTTTTTAATAATGGTAATAGCAGCATACTTAATGTTAAGGTGATCCTAAAATACCTAGGGAATGCACCATTTTGTATATAGGGCCAGCCTTTACAAACTAATATTTAACAAGATACTTGAAAATTTTAGTTGTTACTATTGTGGGGAAAACAGACTAAGAACTTACTAGAGATACATGAGATTTGATGTATAATAATAAAGGAATCAAAGATCACGAAGTCTCGTGCTAAAGTTTTTCCTCACCTTTGTTTTATGGTTTTGAAAAATGCAGGCACCTAGTCAACTGAAGGGATCAAGTGATTATGTCAGTGTTGCATTTACATGAATAACCACAAAAAATATCCACGGAGTAGTCATGTGAATGATGGACATACTTACTTTACTTTTTAATATTTTAATACAAAATACAAAAATTCTAGATAGAAATGGTAAATTAGAACTTGCTACTCTCAGACCTTCATTTGCATACATGGTTTGTCCTCACAATGTTGCATTGCATAAATGGCGGGGGGAGGGGGCAAGAGAGAGTGAAATAATATGAAAATGGAACTCTGGTGTTCATATCATCTCTGGATAACTATTCTATTTGCAGTATGTATATTAATTTCTTGTTGAGTGTGAGAAGAAACTGGATTTTCCTTTGTTATACAGTTGTGTTTCAGTTCATGACAATGGTGCTTAGAGCTTAGGTTAGTTGCTTTTCAAAGCATTATAAATAATAATTGATCGGATAAAAGTTCTTAAAAATGAATGAACTACTAGTTATTAAAACTCTATATTGAAATACTGTATGTAATCCTAAACAACATAGCTAATGTCAACATAACCCATATATAAGTTGAAATCCATATCCCTCTTTTAGATTTGAGTTACTTCTCTTTCCCCCAACATTGTATCCCAAAACCTTAGAAATCCAAAACCTCCTGAGTGGCCAAAAGTTGAAGATTAAAATCCATACTCTAATGGATATTTCATTTAAGGAAAATGCCACACAATTATAAAGATAATAGTACACTGTCTGTATCTTTATTGAAAACATGATAAAAGCAAGTAATCTTTATGTTAAAGGAAAAATGCAGTCATTCCTCTGTCCCTGGTGCTAACTTATAATAAACAAATACTTTGGCACAAGGCAATGTTTGTTTGCTTGCTTGAGTATAACTAGTTTTTTTAGGTTTTACACCTACAAAAATAAAACTGATAGAGATTAAGGCAGGGAACCAAGTTGCAATATGCTCACCATCTAAAATGAAGTGTGTCACAGCCGATAATAAGCATTCTTTCAAGATCTGACTCCTGTACATTCAGATCAACAGAAATTTATGATAACTGTGCCGTCTGCTGATTCCCAGTAAAGTTACATTGGTTAAACCTCATCGATAACATGAACTAATCCACAATATTCCCTGCATAGTTTCAAGACTTTGGGAGACTTTTGGCCTCCCAGGCCTGGTTGCCTGATTCAGACGAGTCAGCTAAAACTCTTAGAGCCACCTTTAGACAAATAAATATAAATCACAACTACTATGTCACAAATAAAACCAATGTTTCACAGGTACATTTCACACAGTGAAAGACATTAAGTTTTACCTTTTTAAAATTCAGGCTGTGTTCAGTTTCATTAGAACTGAAATTCAAATAACTAAGGAACAGGTTTAAGCTCTCCGTGTTCTTAGAGAAAGGAATACTTTTTAAGTCTTGGCTGCTCTGAGGAGTTTTTGTTTTTAGGAAACTGTAGATATCAGGAACTGGCTATTTTGTATTTTCCTGGAACACAGTTGTAATTTCACAAGCTGCATTTCCATCCTGTTCCTCTGATGTTTCCTCAGGTTCTATAAAATACTCCCACTCTCACCATGGATAGGACATGTTCCATCAACTCTTCCCCACTGAGCTGCATTTTTGGCTGCCTCTGCTGCTTACATCATTTCTTCAAATGCCATAGACCTTTATTGTCCAAGAACTGAAAAGAACTTGAGAAATGTGGTCTCTAATGGAAACAACTTTTTCAAGTATTTGTAGACTCCTTTCACAGACTTCAGTTGCTTTAGAGATGCTGGCTTTCTAGTCAGAAACCAGCAGTGTTATAATCTGGATAGTTTGAAAACCAAAATATGTGTAATCCAACTGAGACGTCAGACTCATTCTTAACCTTTGCATCTTGTCATACAGTTCAGCAGCATGCATGCAGGGCTGGCCTTACCATGAGGTGAATAGAGGCAGCTGCCTCAGGTGCCAGACTGTGGCAGGGGGAAGAGGGGGGCGACACTAGGACCCAGAGTGTAGAAAATTGTGTCTGCTGCTGGTGCATATGTATTCTCTCTGCTCTAGATGCACAGAGATGGTGGAGTGGTGTGCTGGATGAAGGAGGGCACAAGAGACATAATAGACAGGAGAAAAGGTGAGAGGGAATAACAGAAAGCAGCAGGAGCTGCAGGGAGAGAGAGAGAGGAGGAGCCTCTTATGTACCTCTCAAGCACCCCCAGGAGTCCGGACTGATTAACACCAGCTTCTCAGGGAGCTTCCTGTTTCCTGCTGCTTCCCTGAACCCACTTGAGAAGAACAGGCAGTCAACTGAAGTAGTAGGAGCCAGTTAGGCCCTTAAGATGCTGATATCTTCCCTCACTCAGCCCCTGCTACCAGCCTGCTTATTTGTCCCCTTCAGTTGAGTGTTGAGAGCCACTATAGCTGTCACAGAACAGCAGTCATGAGTGAAAGAAAAAGAAGTCATGGTGAAAGAAAAAGAATGCATGGGGCAGCATTCAGAAAAAGCAAGCAAGCAAGCAAAGGAAGCTTTTCTATCTAAGTTCTCCTGAGATACATAGACACAAATGTTCACGGTGAGCCTTCCGGCCCCAGTGAGGATGTGAGTGGTGAGGAGATGCCTGATCTTCCAGTTAGTCAGAGTGCAGGTGACCTGGCAGCTACCGCAGCATCCATATCTCCATCTCAAATGGATGTAACCATGCACATTCCTAGAGAAGAGTGTGGTGGAGGCATAAGAAACAGCTGCTGCTGAGTTTAGTTCCTTAAGTCTAGATCATCCAGGACTGTGGACCCACTTGAGCAGTAGCAAGTGAAAAACTGCATGTTCCCCAAAGACAATGAAAATAGAAGTTTCCATCCAACACATTATTGGTGTGAAATCCCCAATGGTGACAGAGTGGAGAGGCCATGGCTTATGTACTCCAAAGACCCAGAATGCTGCATACTGTTTTTGTTGCAAACTCTTCCAGTCTAATGTTCCAGCCACATTGGGTTCTACAGGAACAACGGACTGGAAAAATCTGTCTAGAAATCTGGCATGCCATGAGAAGACAGCAAATCACCAGAGAGCATTCCATACGTGGAAAGAGCTTGAGATGAGACTAAGGTTAAAGGCCACCATAGATCAGCATCAAGAGAAGATTGCATCAGAGTCTCTTTACTGGCAAAATGTTCTGAAAAGGCTCATTGCCATTGTGAGAATGCTTGCTACTCAAAACCTAGCACTGCGTGGTACTTCAGATCAGTTGTATGTGCCAAACAATGGAAACTTCCTTAAAATTGTGGAGCTGATGGCTGAGTTTGATGCTGTACTCCAGGAGCATCTAAGAAGAGTCACCACCCAAGAAATGTACACACACCACTACCTTTGAAAAAGAATTCAAAATGAGATCATACAGTTACTGTCAACAAAAGTCAAACAGAAGATTGTGGCAGATCTGAAGTCAGCAAGATAATACTCTTATTTTGGACTGCACACCTGACATCAGCCATACGGAACAAATTACTTTAATGGTGCATTTTGAAACAACAACAGAACCTAGTGAAAATGTCCCTGCAATGGTGACTGTCAGAGAACATTTTCTTAAAAAGCAGGAAGATACTGGAATTGCGATAGCTGACATGAGAAATCAGGGCTACGATAATGGTGCCAACGTGAGAGGAAAGAACAGAGGAGTGCAGACACTGATCTGAGAGTTAAACCCTTGAGCTTTTTTTTTTTTGTCCCATGCAGTTCTCGTTCATTGAACTTGGTAGTCAGTGATGCAGCATCAGCTTCTAGTGAGGCTGCTGATTTTTTTTAATGTAATTCAAAACATCTATGTATTTTTCTCTGCATCAACTCACCGATAGCAAATTTTGAAGCAACGTCTGGAAACATCCTCTCTGACATTGAAACCACTGAGTGCCACATGATGGGAAAGTTGAGTGGAGGCGATAAAGCCTATCAAACACCAAATTGGGAAGATAGATGATGCCATAATTGCCATTATGGAGGATAATGCTATGACAGGAACTGTTCGTAGGAGAACAGTGGCAGAGGGAAATGGAATCACCAGAAACATACATAACTTCAAATTTCTGTGTGGCTTAGTGTTGTGGCATGACATACTGTTTGAAATAAATGTTGTATGCAAGAGACTCCAAGGTGTTGACCTTGATATCTGGAGCAATGGAACAACTGGACAAAGCAAAGTCATACCTACAGTCTTACCGGTCAGATGAGGGATTTCAAAACGTACTGAAGAGTGCACAGAAGTTGGCAGAGGAACTTCACACTGAAGCTATTTCCCCATCCATTCAAGAATACAAGAGTCACCGAAGAAGACGACATTTTGATTACGAGGCACGGGATAATCCCATAAGAGACCCCAAACAACAATTTAAAGTTGAATTCTTTAATCAGGTGCTAGATTGTGCAATACAGTCAGTTGAAGAATGTTTCATGCAGCTCAAGGAACACAGCAGTATATTTGGGATGTTGTATGATATTCCAAAACCCCTCACTATATCTGAAGAAGACCTACACCAGCAATGCAGGGCACTAGAGACAGTGTTGACACATGATGACATGCACGATATTGATGCGAGTGATTTAGGTGATGAACTGAAAGCCCTTTCAAGATACATTTCAGCAGGATCAACTCCAGAGGCTGTTCTGGAATATATGTGCACAAATAAGATGACCACCCTCTTTCCAAATGCTTTTGTTGCTCTGTGCATACTTCTAACACTTCTGGTAACAGTTGTCAGTGCAGAACACAGCTTCTCCAAGCTGAAGTTAATAAAAACACATCTACGCTCCACAATGACACAGGAGAGGCTGGTCGGCCTTGCAACCATCTCAATAGAGCATGAGCTGGCTCAGACTGTGGACCTTCAGGAAGCAGTTCAAATCTTTGCAACCAAGAAGGCACGGAAAGCACCACTTTGATTATTCAAACAGATAAAAATGCCAGTGTTTACTTTGCAGACAAGAAAAGTTACATTTGCTGTTCAGGCGTTTGAAAGTTAAGTGTTACTTAAAATTTTTGAACAAAGCATTTTAAGTTGTTTGTTCTCCTTTATTGGGGTAGGTAGCAGAGCAGTACCATGAGAGGAGTAGAACAGGAAGAAGGCAGAATTGAGATCTTTCAAAGTTTTGGCCCAAGCGAGGGGGTATGGGGGAGTCATTTGAGCTCCCCGCCTCAGGTGCCAAAATATTGTGGGCCGGCACTGCATGCATGGCTTCACTTTCAAGGATTTTCATTTATATGATTGCTCAACTTATGTAACAGTGTAAGAAAAGC
This sequence comes from Terrapene triunguis, assembly GCF_002925995.2. Taxonomy (NCBI): domain Eukaryota; kingdom Metazoa; phylum Chordata; order Testudines; family Emydidae; genus Terrapene; species Terrapene triunguis. The sequence goes on from NW_020699373.1 coordinate 562,494, forward strand.
ATTATAAACTCAGAAAAAGAGGTAATTATTATCAGCAGTATGTCCACAGTCAGAGATGAATTTCTAGATCTAAGGCTACATTTCTTTTTGGATTTGTGTTAAAAAGTAGGACTTGACAGCTGTTCTTCAGAAGTTAATCAATGTCTGGAATAAAGGGCAGTCATTGGATATTACTTTTAGGCAGCAGGCTACTGTATTCTTGTTTTACAAAATCAAGGCATTCACTTCTTAAACCCTCTTTGAGGTAGAAAACTCATTAAAACATTTCATTGTTAACCCTTCAGTATCATAGTTGATAACTTGTATGTGTGCTTAGCTATGCTGTGCAATACATGACCGCTGCAGTTAGTTTGCACAAGATATGGCTGGATAGTTTTCATAGTGGTGAAGACAAAATGAGGCTTTCTGTAGTTCTCTCGTGAACTGTAGCAGCTTTTTTATTAAATCTTTGGAAAAAATGCATCTGAATTTTCATCTGCATCATGGTAGAAATCAAGAAATCCTTCATTTTTGCCATTGTATTTTGAAAAGAATCTTACCATTAAAGGTAACCACTTTACATGTCCTTTATTTGACCTCATTTGTAATAATAATAAGACTTAATTGAATAATAATTGAAAGTGGTTTATTGTTTTTTAGCTTTCCCAAGACCATCTTGGCAGTGTTTTTTCTTAATGATTATTGTAATCATCCTACATTTTGTTTGCAAGCTTCATGATGACACAGTCCATTCATAAGCAGCTATGGTGGTAATACACATTCTGATACTTGCTACTTCAGCTGCTGCTATTTTGTCTTCCCCAGTGGAATTTCTATTAAAGACGACTTCAGCGATATTTGGACTTAAATGCAGTTGCCTGCTTATATTTTCCTAATTTCATGTGATATTTGAGGAAACCCACATTTTTGCTTTCCAGACTATGTGCATGCTATGCCGCTGTTGCCACATTAAGCTATCTGTGGTCTGAAGTTTTTCATCTCCAAATATGTAAGTCCAATTCATTGTTCTTTTTGAGCATCCAGTCCAGATGTTTAGCTTCCCTTTCACGTTGATTTGAGCTTCCAGCCAACCCTTTTGGTAAAATTATATGGAATTTCATAAATAATTTTAACAAACTTATGGAATTCTATAGCAGAAATATTTCCTATTACCATTGGTAGATTTAGAGAGTAAACTCCATCCAAGCCCACTTAATTTCTGTAGGCCTTTAGTTTAATTCCTATTAAATTCCATAAGGAATGTTTCTGACTTCCTATGCAAAATACAAGTAGCATAGAACAAGAGCTCTCAAACCAGGAGCCATGGCTCCAGGAGTGTCCACAAAAGCTTTGCAGTGGCTTGGCAGCACAATCTGAGTCTTTCAAAACTTCTGGCTCAGCTCAGTATACCCGGGAAGCCCTTACCAGAGCCATCAGCTTGCCTGCACTGAGGAGAAAGAGGCCTGTCCCCAGCTCTTCAATCCCTCTTACTCTGTTGGAAGGAGTGTAGTTGAGGTTAGGATGACACTAAGAAACTCCCCCCTTATTGCTAGCAGAAAACAGGTGTGGATCTGAAGGCTGGCTTAATTCTCCCCTTAGCCTACGTTGCTGACCGTGGATAGATTTACAGGTTACCAGATGCACTGAGATGAACCAGGGAATGCAGCTAATTCTGTGGGAGAGATGGAGGCAAAAACGGGCAACTTGACCAACCAAACCAAAATCACTCTGTCATTAATATCCTTCAAAGTACATTTTACTCTGAGTGCAAAGACATAACAGAACCTGTTTGTTCTGTTACGATGTTAGAGGGAAAGAATGAACTTCCCAGGTACTGGGACATTTTGGCACCTTGTCGAGGCCAGTTTAGTACAAGAAATGTTGCTCCTGGGATTCAGGACAGTCATTCAAAATTTGGATCAGTTGATAACCCTGAGGGTTCTCAGAAGCAGTGGGTAAAGAGGAGATAATTTATCTATTAGATAATGTATTAAAAAGGTAGCACCAGTGGTGAACCCTATTTACCAGGCATGCATGTGATTGTTGAGAGAAGTAGGGGACAGGGGAAACTGTAGGAGATAGAGAAAGCATTCCAAACTTTTGTTCAGTTAGGTGACAAAATTTTTAACTGGGGTCATCCAGGTACATCATTGCTTTAGATATTTATGATATAGTGTGTAGTGTATAGACAATCAGTATTCTGACTAGTATAAACATCTGCCTTACCCATATAAATGGGCAGGTCTAGAGCCTGCTGTCCCAGTCAGGGGACTCTGCTGGGTATGGGGGGGAAACCAGTCAGATGTTTTGCTGTAAGACAACTTTTAAGTTCTGTTAATTATCTGTGGTGGTTGTGATAGCTCACATTTGCTGTATCAGAGGCGGTAAGTTGATCTGGATTGATCTGACATTAAATAAAACAGGCGCAGACAGCCAGGTCTTGATCTATGTCTAACTAGAATGTAAAAATAAATTAATAAAACAGAAAACCTCCCCTCCCCTCATGCTTCCCCAGCTTGGGGTTCAGCACAATTTTGTGTCAAATGGGTTTGGAGTCCTACCTTTCCAATGGCATTCTCATCTGCCTGCCTCCCAGTCAGCACTTTATTGTCCTTCCTCTGAGCACCATGAGGTAGATGCTAAATTTGAGTTAATCCCTTGTTTACCAGGGACCAGGTAGTATCTGTGGACCTTGCCACGGAAGATTATATACTTATACCAAATGTTCCAGATGTGAAGGAAATAACTTGTGCAACCTACGTTCATTCTAAATTAGGCTTGGCAAGCTGGTCAATTGACTAGTCAAATAATGTCAATTGACCAGACAATTACCATCTGTTATTTAACCACAGTCAAACATTGTCAAATATTCCAGCAAAAATGCCCTGATGTAGGCCGCGGCCTACCTTTTTGGTTGCATCATGGTGCCATTCTTTCATTTTTTGAGAACTTCATTTAATCATGTTTCACATTTTTCCAAGTTAAAAAAACCCTCAAGTAACTCCCCCCCTCACCCGCCAATTAATCAGAAGTAGCTATCTAAGGCTAAGCCTATCGGAGAAAATAGTCTTACTGGTTTTTGTTACTAATAAATTAGTGCATTAAAATATTTGATAATTTTTGACAATATTTGACCAATTAACGAATTATTTTTGGTCTGGTGAAATGCCCAACCCTATTCAAAATGTAAGAAAAATTACAGCTAAGTGAGGAACGGTTTTCCTGTCTTGGAAATTTTTTTGAGATTTCAAAACAACAGTCAAAATCTAAAAAAAATTCATGAACCGACAATCCAAAAACTTTGGGTTGATCAAAATATTTTGAATTGATAGTTTTAAAATGTTTCCTTTGGATTTCAACCCTTATGCATATTTTCTTTTTTACTACAACTAGCTAAAATTTCAAAACAAAAGTCATTTCAAACAAAAAAAAATGGAACTTTTTGTTTTGAAAATGTTGAAACGGGTTCCATTTTCTTTTTTGAAACAAGAAATGTATTGAAACTGACCGTTTCCCAAAGATAGTTTCAGTTTTGACAAATTGGCATTTTCTGACCAAAAATAATTTTTTTTTCCCCAAAAGGCTCCTGACCAGGTCCACAGTACTTGACAGGCACCTATCTTCTCACCAACAGGGATGGTTTCCCATTACCAATAAAACTGAATTTTGATCTTCCCCACCCCTCATGTGTTACTTTTCTTTCCTTGCAATACTCAAAAGATAACATACTTTACTGTGAAATAGGCATTTAAACATTTTTACAATTTCTAAAGAATGACACTTGGCTGAATTTTCATGTGGAAGTCATACTTTTATAACAGAGGTCCTAAGCCTGTCATTTTTAAAAGGAATAGAACAAGACATAGGAGAACCAAAGAATGGTACTTCCGCTTCTGTTGTTTTTTCTGTCATTGTATGTCAGCTGGAAGAATGACTTATCTGATAATTCTAGTTCCCAACAGCTTCAGAAAGCTAGGTCAAACAGGGATAGGCCCTAGTCCTCAGATTTCTTGGAGGATTTCATTGCAAGGGATTAAGGAATATTAGATTAAACCCCTAGAGAGAGATCTCCAGAGGTCTTAGATTCATTTCCTTCATTAGAACAAAGACATGTGGGACCAGTGATTTCCAAGAAAACCTAGCTGCCTGCTTAGCTGCCAGGGCACATGACCATCAAGAACTTGGTTAATAATATCTACTTCTCTTACTTTGGTGAACAACCAAACACTGAGATATTAAAAAAAAATAAAGTTTAACACAATAAATAAAATAAAAAATAAAAAAAAATTCAATAATCTAACTTTTCACTAATTTGTGGGGTAGGAGGTCCCATATATTTGACTCTGATTTTACTCTGTTGACCTTTGCTATAAGAGCAGTTGCATTTAGCTTATTTTAAGTACTCAGTTGCAATATATTTGAAATTATTATCTCTTGGTATTTTTTTAAAAGTTGTGGCTGGCATTTACAATATATTGGCTTTCAATCCATAGGATGCATTTCTATCAATCTCCATATTCCAAAATCAGAGCTTTTAAAAGCTATCATCAAGATTCAACTTGACAGAGCTTGTCTGGATATTTATAATAGTAGATGTTTAGAACTATTGATCTTTAAGAATTCCATTTTGTGTTGTACATTTTTAACGTAAAGTAGCAGAACTTCCTAATATATACTTTTTTCTTTATTTTCTTTATTTTTTTCTCTCAGGAGCTGAAATACAACTTTCAAATAAAGTGAAATTGTATGGCTAATTGTTAAACTCCTGAACGTATACAACCCTAAGTTTTTTCTGAAGTGACTAGGGATTTTGGGTGCATCAGATTTTGGGTACTCAAGTTGAGAACCCACTCTCTGAAAATCAGGCCCCTCTAGGATGCTTCTGGGTTGGGAGCCCAAAACCCACCCCATCCAAATTTCATGCCTCATATGTTAGCAAAATTATTGATCCAAGCATAAATTTAGTAGCATTAAAAGTATCTGCTATATAATAATTGGTGTTTTTCACTGTGGGCAACAAATTCAGGAGGAGAATTTGATTGGAGTTTCAAATACACATTGTGTTATGGGACACACATTCTTGGTGTCTCTAAAGCTCATATGTTATTAACTACAGCTCATCTGCCTTGCCCACTGCTCTGACCACATCATCCCTTTTTACATATCACTTCACTGGTTCCACATGCTCTTCCTCCCTTCTGGCCTCACTTGCAAGGTTCTGCACTGTTCTACCCTGCCTGCATCTCATACTGATAGTCAGCCACTCTGCCAATTCCTCCTCCCTCCACGCCTTTCTTATTCCCATCTCACAAATGCTTCCGCAAGTGTCTTGTCCTATGTTGCCATCAGCATACCCCTGGAATGTACTCCTTGATCCTATGTGCCTCTTTCAAATCCCTCTTTAAAACCAATCTTTTCCCACAGTCAAACAATTGATAATTTTTGATTCCCTTTAATCTATTTAAAATATATTAACATGTAATAATAAAATAAAATACTCTTCAAGAACTAAACATGATGAATAAGGCATTGTCCAAAACCTTACGATCTAGAAGCCACTTTACCTCCCTGGTCCGCACTCTGTGATTCTAGAGTCTGCCAGTTCCTCCTTACCCCCTCACCCCCGTCAATCTGTTTTTGCTCTCTCTGTTGTGCTGGTGTAAAGAAGGGGGTAAAGAGGATTTTCCCACAAAGGATTATGTTTGTTTAAAAAAAAGAATGGAGACGGGATGTAATTGAAGTATATCCCACTAGCCACTTTTTTACTAGTGGCAGTACATTGCAGTCTAACCTGACAAGGAGAAGACAGAACACTGGGTGAGAGAACTTCAGAATGTAGCCCCAGTTCAGAGCTCTAGAGCAGCAGGGAGGCCCAAGTTGGAGAGAGAAAAAAAAGCCAAGGAAGAGGGAGTGAGAAGCTGGCCAGTCTGTGATTTCAAGGAGGCAGCAGGTAGGACCCTATGACTGGGGAGGAAAGGAAGACTTGGGGAAAGGCGGGTGTACTTGTAAGGCAGGTGAGAGGAGGAGCCAGTGAGCTGCCTGTACATTTTCAGGAGGAATAGTGAAGCAGTGGTGGGAGTTAGAGGATTTAACTATTGAGGGAGCAGAATTTATTGATTAGAGACAGGGGGAGAGCCCTAAACTGGTTTGTCCATTGATAAATGTTATTTGGGAGATCAGAAAAGAGAGTTTGAGCGTGTGAAAAGTAGTGCATAATTGCCAGCCCCACCTCAGCATTCCTTGTGGAAGAGACCATGCTTTTACTCACTATGTAAATTACCATGCACACTTATGATGCTATATTAAAAAGTTCTATTGATAGTAATAGTAATAATAAATACATTATTTATGACTCCATGACATGGCACTTCATCCAGCAACATCTCTTATCTTGACTATGTTTTGTTGTTCTGATCAATTTGTAACTGAAGTTTAAAAGAGCTTATTTTTCTTGGGCTCCTATTCTGCATCAGGATGGGCTAATGCAATCCTCTAAACCCAGGGGCACAAGGATTTATGCTGGCAGATTCTGATGCAGGATTAGGGATTTGGTAATATGACTCCTTGTGATGACAGGAAAAGGAGACATCCCCACAGGTTTGCTTGCTATCTCAAAATGCTATGGCAAGAGCTACTGTTAATTAGAAGTTGTTTGGAGGTTCACATATCCTATCTGGCAGCTATTAACAGTAAAATTGGTAGTTTGCAGTTTGATCCTCCTGCTCATGTCTTAGTTTCTGACAGCAAATTCACTAAGGCTTTCTGGGTTTCTAAATCAGAAAGGTAATTTTTTTATATCTCATAGAATTGGGGTCCAGTCCTGGGAAGTGCTCCTGTAAATATCTGAATGTCTTGACTAAGGCTACGTTTTAGTCATGGGTATTTTTAGTAAAAGTCATGGACAGGTCATGGGCAATAAACAAAAATTCAGGGCCCGTGACCTCTCCATTACTTTTACTATATACCCCTAATGAAAACTGGGGCTGGGGGTGCTCTAGGGGGTCGGGGTGGGGGCGCCACGGTTGCTGCTGGTGGTGGCCTGGGACCCCCACTGGTGCTGGGGGAGAGGCGGGCGACCCGGGACTGTGCTGGGAGGGGGTGGGCGGTGGCACACGACCCAGGAACCCCACTGGTGCTGGGGGGCCGGGCAGTGGCGTGTGGCCCGGGACCCCTGCTGGTCCTGGGAGGGACATGGCCCCCTGGTCCCTCTGCCTAGTTGCTGCAGGGACATGCTGGTGGGAGCTGGGGAGGCCCCCTCCAGGTAAGTGCCGCCCCAGGCCCAGCCCTGAGCTCCCTCCCATACACCCTAACTGTTGCTGCTGCTGGCCCAGGGGCTGCCCGAGCAGTCCTGAGCCAGCACCGGCCGCTGCACAAGTCACGGAACCCGTGACCTCCATGACAGACTCGCAGCCTTAGTCTTGAGTCCTGTTGAAGTTGAGTCTTTACACCAAACAACCTTGGAATTCTGGTGTTTCTACCGGTCACTACAAGGAAATCATTTCCAGATTTTGATCCTAATTATACATTTTAAATGAATCAAGCTATTTCTCATATCTGTTAATTTTTACCAGAAGTGTAGCCATTCAAAATACAGCATGATTTGTTTTGTAAATCTGCAGTTTGTATTTCCTTTAGGGAACTTTTCCTGCAAGGTGCTGAGCATCCTCAACTTTCATTGATTTCATTGGTAGTTGATTCTCTCAATTTCTTGCAGGAGCAGGCCCTTACAGGCAAAAATGACTTGACTAATGTTTTTTTAGCGTCAACTGCTGGAAAGACAATATGTTGAGATTACTCTAAAAAAAAAAAAAGAAAGAAAAGAGATGTAAGTATTCTAGTGGTTGGAGTGCGGGAAATGGGGAAATGTAGCTTCTGAAAAATCCAGTTTGGAATACAAACAAAGTAACAGGAAGAACATTGCTAGGTAAATGACGTGCTCTCAGAGTATATGAAAAAGTCAACAGAAAACTATTAGCAGTAGGTGGTAAATCTTTACAGTAAACTAATCTTCACATTAAAAACTCAATGTGTAAGAGGTGATATGTTCATTTGTAAAAGATTTGCATCTTTTACCTATCTTAATAATTTAATGACAGTAGTGTTAGTTTAGTCTGAGTTATACTTTCTATATGAGTTTGCTAACAGAACTTGACATAGAATCCTTTGTGAAGAGGCTTGATTGGTTTTGTTACCATGGCAACATGGATGAATGGAAGAATGATTTCCTTTAGGAACCCTTCCTAAAAGCTGTTTTGTACCCTATAACGATATCTCTAGATTGCCATCCCTTGTGAGAGGTGAACGGAGATCACATCATGGGTCAACATTGTTCCTTGTGTTTATAGATTATCCTCTGCAATCAAAAGACTGCATTGCTCTTCTTTTTGTTTGTGGAGCTGAACCAATTCCATTCTCCAGTATATACTTATGATAGGAAACTCGGCTAGACCTTTGTATTTTGAAACACAAAGAATAAACTAGAGCTGTACCAACAATCATATTGTTTTTAAAATGTCTCCAATAGCTAATGTTTGTTATAGATTTTGAATTCTTGATTTACCTCTTCATTTATACATCCATTTGTGAATCTTTTATGCTGTGCTGTGCTATTGTCTTGGGAAACCTGAAATATTAACTAGCGAGTGGAAGAGTTCAATGCTCTGTTTAAGAGCTGGAGATCTTGTTTAGTATTATGTAGTCTCGGTAAAACCGAAGGCTCAGTATACAGATTCCCTTTGTTAAAGAGTGAAAGTGTGCTCCATTAATAGAACAGTTTTGAACAGGAAAGATAAATCAAATTAGTTAAGTACCACCATGGGGTACTTTCCAGTGGCTAATACAGTCAAATGGTTATTTAAATTGGATTATATAATAACACAACAATACGTCTTGTTCATGGTGTTTTAGTAATAAGGAATACATTTATAATTTCTCCATTCATGCACCCTGGTGTAGTAGATACTTCAGTTTGAAAAGAAAGATGATGGCATTTCTTTCTTTCTTTTAGTCATCTGTGATTGATACAAAGGAGATTATTTATTAATAATGTAGTTTTGTGTTAATGAAATACAGTACTTTTCTGTCTCTGTAAAGCCTTAATTTTGATAAATATTTTCAGAGAGCAGATTTTACTACCACAGTAAAAAGAGATGCAAAACGTTCGCTTGACTCTGTGTGATAGCAAAGGAAATCTTCGTCATTATTTCTGATAGCTTGAACAAGTATATTTGTTTTTACCCTTTGAAGAGTTATTTACTTTTATGAAAACTTGAGATTCAATTTTAAAGAAGAGAGACCGTAGAAGAAATATTTGGAACAAATGAGTGTATCATAGAGAAGAGACCACCACATCATCTAGTCTGGCCTCCTGTATGTCACAGGCCACCAACACCCTCACACTAAACCCCAAAAATTTAAATTAGACCAAAGTATTATAGCGTGCAGGGCACTAGACAGCTATATGTGACAGGCTGAAAATAGGAGGGACCGAGGTGCACAAGTGTCAAAGGCCCCTGCAATGGCAGGGAAGTGAGTAAGTGAGATATACCCTGGTAATCTTGGCAAATGACCTGCACCCATACACTGCAGGAGGCGGCAAAAAACCCACAAGGTCACTGCCCTCTGATGATTCAAGGGGTTGAGGTGAGAAAACTGTCATCTTTTGTCTTTCCAAAGATAATGGGAAGAAGGAGATGTAGGAGAGGCTAATGTTAGTTGAAGATGAAGAAACAATTATTGAGATTTTTAGCACCAACTAAAACTGAGCTAGGCGAAGTATAGGCCACAGAGATTGGCCCATATATTTGAAAGGAATTTATTAGACCAGAAAAGAGGCTTATACAAAGCCTCAGAATTGTGGCTGAAACCATTGTGTGAAGAGACTTAGCTCCCTTTTTCTTTCTTAAACACTTGCAGTGAATTTTTAAATATATGATTTTTCTTCATTTGTTTTTCCTTCTATGTAGTAGGGCTCAGTCCAATTTATATTTAATTCTTGACTTGTATTTGTGCGTCAATGGAATACTAGGGTTTCTCTACAAATCATCCTGGGCATTCAACTTTATTCCCTGTATTACATAGGTAACAAAGCATGGGCTTTAGGTAATTGTTGCTTAAAGAAAAATTGCACTTTGTAAAGTCGTAGGTGATCAAAAACATTTTTGTGCATGTTTCATTTCAAAATGTATGACTAGTTTAAATGTTAGAGCTAAATTGATATTTTGGTGTTGAATTGCAGCGTAATTTTAAGAAGCTAGGAAACTGTAGCAGCCTTTCCTGTAAAGAAAGATCATCTTTATTTTAAGGTTTATTCATTCTTACTGTTGAGCAGTCCTGTAGATACACAGAGCTCTTTGTAACAGCTGTCAAAAAAAAATTGTGCTTCTCTTCTGTAACCATGCGGTGTTTATGCTTCTGCATACAGTCAAGGTCTCCCTGCTTTCACTCCAATTATTTTGGGATTTTGGGGATTACCTCATTCCTTTTTAATTTGTTCATGCAGCTCTATTACATTATGTAATACAGGGTTATATTAAATTGCTACAAGTTTGAAGGTGCCAATAACATTGTGCAGACTAGGGGTCCGTTAAACCAGCAGCTACTTGCAGCAGCAGCAGCCTAGAAAGGCCTGAAAAATGCACTTGCCATATACATATTTATAATCCACAATTTTTCCCCTTGGTATGTTTCTGTAATCACTGAGGGAATGTGCATTCCAGTTGGAAATTATATAATACACTTACATGAAATACCTACTATGAAAAAAATGACTATGAACACTGATTAATTAGATCATTATACAAATAACCTTACAGCAATAAATACCCACTGTGTGGCAGAAAGACATATGTTTATCATAGTCAGCTGGGGCATACTTGGGGCACAGAGACAGATAAATTGGTCCACATTGTCTTACCACACAGCTGTCATCGCAGCACTGATAGCAGGTGATAGTTCTGCAAGTGTATGTCAAATCTGTGCTTATCTGTTTTGACATCTGTTGATGGAAGCTCTCTCTTCTGTTTGATCTAGACAATGACCTTGATATTCCTTATGAACAGTAAAGGCCCGCAATTGTTGTTTTAAGAAGGAAGAAGTCAAAGCTTGTGCCTCACACCTGTCATATCAAATTATCAGACAGCAACTGATAATAAAACTAACATTGGCACATTTAAATAGATCCTATGACTGAATCAAATCTCTTGGATTTGTTTACTTATTGAGATTACACCTTGCTATCTTACTAAATTTCATGCAGGTGAGGTAATCAGTTACCATAGTTAGAGCTCCCTTTTTCTCACAAATGCAAAATAACACAAAATGAAATGAAAAATTTACCCCGCAGCAGTGGCTCCTGGCCTGCATGGCTGCACTTGAATCATGGGGTCACAGTGCCATTCAGGTTTGGCCCATCCACCCTTCTGTCATGATGATAATGAGGAGGGCAGCAGTGAGCTAATCAGAGTAAGTGGCATGCGACCTGGCCCATGGGGTTGCAGTTCCACTCTCTCAAAGATGGCCTGACCAGCCCCTCCCTCCATCATAATGTGGGGAGAGGGGATAGTGGGGTGGCCAGGCCAAACCTGAGCAGCATTGTGACCCTGCATGTGAGGTAGCAACGCCCGAGTGGGGAACTGGGCCCAGCCCTGTGGGACAGGAACCATTGCTGTGGGGTGAGTGTGAGGTGGGCTCTCTCTGCAACTACCCTAGGAGCCAACACTTCCCCCCCAGGACCTCCCACATCACCAGGGACAGGGCAGGACCCAACCCTCCCTCCGCAGGGCCTCCTGTGGTAAAATAAAATAAAATTCCCCAAAATATCAAATGAAAAATCGTTTAAAAAAAAAAAAGTCATGGGGCTCTAATTTTACTTTCCCTTTATTTCCTGTGAGATGCTCATTAGGGTTCCAACCTTTCTAATTGTTGGTAATGGACCCCTGACGTCATGCCCCTGTCCCGCCTCTTCCCTCAAGGCCCTGCCCCCATCTCTGACTCTTCTACCCCTTTCCCCCCCCTCGCTCCCTGGATTGTCTCCACCACCCTCCCCCTTACCCCTCAGTTGGACTCCCTCTGCTGTAGGGCTGGAAGGAGAGCTTCTGTAGTCTGACAAGGAGTCCGCTTGCAGGTAGGAGGTGTCCCTGGCTGAGCAGCAGGGGCTAGGGTTAATGACCTGGCACCTCCCCTCCTCCTGCAGTAAACAGACTTTTCGTGTCCGGTCAGTACAACCGGACTTTCCAGTTGAAAACTGGGCATCTGGTAAATTGGTTTAAGAAACAGAATCTTGGAGACTATTTTAAAAGTAAAATAAACCTTTCCTCCCTCTCCTTAAACCAGTACCATTTGTCCGTAGGAATGATTTTTGACACCAGCCTAAGATTCTAATGGGAATTACGAATACTTTGATTGTTTTGGTTCAGTCACCTGTATGGGCAGTAGGCAACAAATCTAACAATGCAATATACTGTAAAACTAAATAAATGCAAACCCATCTCTTATTTGGGGCTCAGATTAAAAATCAGGAAGGCTATAGGTTAAACACAAGGCCTGAATCAACATTGTTGCTCTAGTTTTATGCTGATGTAACTAGAGTTATTCCAGTGTAAATGGAGAATAACTCAATGGTGAAATAGTCTTTAAAATGTATCCATGTGTTAATCTTTTCATCATTTGCATTCTACCTTCAGTCTGGTTTAAGAGTTGTAAGGGGCTATTACCATAATACTTTGCTAGGGTGACCAGATGTCCCGATTTTTTTAGGGACAGTCCCGATTTTTGTGTCTTTTTCTTATATAGACTCCTACTACCCCCCCACCCCCTCTCCCGATTTTTCACATTTGCTGTCTGGTCACCCTATACTTTGCTGACATTGGATTCACGTATAAATACCCCTATAATTTAGTTATCATAGGGGAGTCTCAGATCATGCCGTCATGGAAACAGTTTGTCTTTTTCATCTTTAGAGAAGAGGTGAACTACGTAGTTCAGGCATGTGGACTGAATGCGGTTGGTAAGATCCAGGCCTGTAGCAAATAGAAAACTATTTCCATAGCACCAATAAAATCAAACAATTAAGTTAGGAACTCCATAATCCAAAAAAGCCTCTTTTTGGAGTGATTTCAAGTTCATTTGCAGTTTCCAAATATAATTACCTATTTAGAAACATAGTAATACTTTCTAAATAGTGGTATAATTCTCCCCTAATATGTAGTTGTTTTGTTTATTTGATTATAGTGATTATGGCGTTCATTAGTACTGACTGGTTAGGTGCTGTGGCTCATATCATCAAACAAACTGCGTTGTGAATATGCAGAGCGTCTATTTTAATCTTTTTTTCCAATCCCTTTAATGTGAGTAGATTTTTTAAAAAACAGAAATACATTTGTCACTGTAGTTGTGACTTGCTTTTGTGATAGAATTAGGGTTATATTTACATTCATTACAGAGTATCAGCAGAAGTATATTTATAACAGGATCACAAAGGGATTCAGTGTGAAACAAATGTGGGCAACCTGTGTTGAACCATTAATTTGAGCAGTGTTTTTTGTCATGTTTTCATTAGTACTCCAACTCTCTCTTCTATAAAGTACCTATCATCAGATGGTATATGTTTAAAATAAAATTCTGAAAAAAAATTTCAGCTTGTTATGGAAGAAAGGCCTTACACTTTATTCATCAGTACAGAAACCTTCATTTCAAGTATCTAGTGATGTTAAACATGTACAGAAATTTTTGGAAAGCTTGGGTCAAAACTTGTTTTGGGTTTATTAATAGGCTTGAACAATCTGCAACATGTTTAACTGCATGACTCAAAATGTCACATTTTAAAAGGAAGAGCTTTAGGATGTGTGTTGCTGTAGTTTAAATCATTAGTGATGCTCTGATACTACAGCATAATGTTTAATCTTCCAGTTATATATGACTGGAATGTACATGGAGAAAAATGTGAATACTTGCAATTCACATTTTAAAACCAATTTACTGGTAGAAGGAAACATTGGTGTTTTAATTCTAAGTGTAAACGTTTGATTTTAAGTGTAAATTATTTATCAATAACTAGTTTTCAGTATTTTTATTTCATATTTTTAATCTCTTGTTGATAGTATCTCCAAACAGCAAATGAGAGCATTTTACAATTCTAGAGAAAGACAGGTAGGTGAGACCTTATGAATAAAGAACTAAACAAGAGATATGTAATTAGAAAGTAATTAGAAACAGTTACAGTATATCCATTAACCAAAGCTGCTTTTTGTTCTCCAAAGTCTGTTGAGTTCTTCATTATGTTTCAAAGTCTCCAAACTCACAGCATGCTGAAAATCTGTTTTCTACCTTCCCTAAACTTGGTTAGCAAAGAGTGGCAGGTTATGCTGTGAGGGATGGATCCATACCTCATTGAAGTCAGTGGAAAGATTCCCATTAACTTCAGTGGGCTTTGCATCAAGCCCAAAGTGAAGAAGTATCTAGTCGGCAGTCTTTGAAACAGACTTTATGCTGAAAGTGTAATTAAATGAAGGAGCATTTTTCAGTGGGGAACTTGTAGAGTAAATAAAATTGAAAGATATACATTACAAAATACATGTAAACATGATAGAAAAATGATTGACGTAACCTTAAATTAAGCTTAATAAAGCTGTTTGTTTCTTCTACATAATCATTATTGACAATTGGGGTGGAACTTGTAAAAACAGCTGATTACTCGAGGTTTTTGTTGGTTGCAAATTATTTGAATTAACAGTATATCACCTTGCAAATTTGTGATAGTAATAACAAATGTAAACCAAGTCTGACTGCACAGGAACATTAAAGGAGATTATTTAAAATAACATTTTTGTAGGAACTACATGTTCCATGCTCTCCATGATTTATCCCCCACCCCACTCCAATCTTACCACTGGACTACTGTATATATTTGTTTTCTTCCTAATCCCCCAGCTATCTACACTTCACATGTGGTTAGTAAAGTGGGACAATAGTGTCAACCTCCTGCTAAGGGCACAGTCAGTCCTATTCCATTAATAAAGTAACAGGATGTACAGAGCATGGTGTTGATGCCATTCAGCTTCTGGGTCCCAGGTGTGTTGCTTCTGCAGCACAGGGTTCATTGATGAAGAGGCTAAGTAACTGAAGTACCAAAACTTAGGGCTTAGGTATGGTAGTTCAACACTGGTGCAAAACTACTGGGTATCTCTGTTATCATGACATTAAAATAAGAGGAGAATAAAGACTGGTGGATCCAGAAATTAGGACCCAGATCTTCTGATCCTCAGGATAACCACTAAGACAACACTTACTCTGTCTGCACTGGGCATGCTCCGTTCCATACATACCTTATGAAAATGTGTCATCCCCATAGTGACTGAGCATGCTCTAGTGGCTGGAATATGTTGATGAGGAAGATTTCTGAGAAACACTGAGACTGGAACCAAGAAAGGCTGGAGGGGCCAGGGCAGAAGGAGTTAGTCTTGTGAGGGGCAGATAGTCTGTAAGCCCCAGAGTACACTCCCCTCAGAACCTTAAATAGAACCCAGGATTCCTGACTCATTAGGCATCTGTGGTCTGATTGGCAAAGTGCTGAGCACTCACAACTGTAACTGAAGTTAGTGGAGCTGTACTCAGTATTTAAAGTACTATAAAATAATAAGTTGTCTGAAAAATCAGGCCATCGGCATCTCAAATTGGGCACCCAAAATTAGTGGATACTGGATATTTTTAACATTAAAGTCTCTGTGCCTCAATTCCCTATGTGTAAAATGGGGTTACCTTACTTCCTGGGGTTGTTGTGAAGAAAAATGTATTAGTCTCTGTGAAGCACACAGAGACTATAGTGGTGAGCACCATAGAAAAACCCATAAGGAGCAGAGTTTGAATGGGCCACATATTGAATGATGAAGATAAAATGAAATATTCAATGAGCACTGTCTGTCTTGTGCATTGAATGTCATAGGGATCCTGTGGAAAAAGTAATATGTGATCATGTAACTAAAGACTGTATCATGAGTAAGGCTATGATTTTGACATGGACATTTTTAGTAAATTTCACAGGACAGGTGCTGGAAAAAGTGATAAGCCATGGATAATGAGCACTAGATAATGTCAGTTTTGCTACACCAATATACAGAAAAGTATAGTGGAAGTGCTGAAATGTGAGGCCTGGGGGGATTAGCAGCTCCTGTCCCATGGGAATGGGCCTAGCTCCCAAGTCTGGGCATTGTGACCTGGCATATGTGGTCACAGCGCCACATAGGTTGGGCCCGTCCAACCTTCCATCTCTATCAATGGAGGGGGTGGAGATGCCAAACTGGTGTGGCACTGTGACCCTGTGCACTGTCACAATGTCACTTGCTTTGGAAGTGTGCCTTTACAGCCTCTTCCAATATTTTATGGATTTTATTCAAATTCACAATTTCTGTTACCTCCGTGACCTCTGTGACAAAACTGCAGCCCTAATCACAATATATATATGCACAAGGGTCCAAATTCAGATGTCCTTGGGCAACCTTAATTGTAGCATTCCTTAACTTTTTGAGTTCTTGGCTTTGCAACCTTACTGCTGTTCAATATTTTTTTCAAGTGCTCTCTCTCTCTCTCTCTCATATATATATATATATATAATAAAAGATATTACATAGGTGGACAGTGCATTATATAAGGGAACTTAATAAAAGAATCTCTGTCTCTTTTCTTTTTCTGGGGGGGAGAAAGAGACTGAATCAAACCTTAAGATATCCAAAATACTGAAGGAATAGGTGCTATGATGTTGAGCTGCAGCAAAATGTCAAGTACAAGGTAAAATACGATTAAGTTAAGAAAAGTCCAGACACTGAAGAAATATCTTCTGAGTTATGCAAAAACTAATCAATATAAAGAAAAAATACTAAAATCAACTGTAGGTTGTTATTGTATAATGAAGAAAATAATATACATTTTTTGCTAGTTTAATTCAGCAAACTCTGGGATTCATTTTCACTGGGATACTTTTGAATGTACAGTTTTCATTGAGGCTATTGAAGATCCAGGCAGCTACATGTCTAAAAAGCATGCTAGTTGTTACATACATAAACCCTGCCATCATTCACTAATGATGCAAGAAATGAAGTGGGAAAATGTAGAAATATCCCAGAACAAAAATGATGAATAGTATTGGAGAGATTAACTGAATGGAATGCCCCCCTGCTTTCTTCAGTCATATTTAAGTAAATGGAAGTGAGTGACTGACGACTAATGGAGCTGTGGGCAAATAAATAGCCCAGAAGTAGGTTTGTACACAGGGCAGGAGTAAGGATAGAAGACGACTATTTACACATTCTTCTGATAAAACCCTAGATATTAGAACTGGAAAATATCTATCTGATCATCAGTTAGTCTTCTGACAATCTCTTCCACTCACTGCAGCCATGAAATTGTTTCCTGCATCAAATTTTTCTAGTCCATTCTCCAGTCTAGTTTTAAATGTCTCAATGAAGTGATCTCCACCGTTTCCCTTGAAGAGATTATACGATACCCTAATAGATCTCACTGTCTGGAAATTTCTTCCTGATATTTAGCCTAAATTGTCCCTTTCTTTAATGTCATACAGATACTTCTAGCTATACTCTTCTGCTACCCCAGTTGTTACTTCTTGGTTTTACATATTTCAAATATTTGTAGAGAGTGATCATGTGCCTCACTCTCCCCTCGTTAGTGTAGTTGCTTAGTCAACCAATACAAATGTGAGGCCCTGTTTGTACTCAAGAGTAGCCCTAGGGTTGCCAGTAATTGGTGTATCTGCCTTGCTTTTGAATCCTAAAAGTAGACAAGAACATGCAGGTTAAATCTTGATTAACTCAGTAGGTGCAAACCTCTGGATGCCATTGTTTATGCTTGGTGATCAGCAGCAGAGCAGTGACACCAATTACGTAACATTGATGGCTGAGGTAATGGATATTACCAAGTGTAGACTGCAGCTAACTCTTTTAATATTTACATATAAATCATTCTCCATCTTTGACTTCTGTTCTGCTCTATGTGTACAGAGGAAAATGATAGTTTTTTACCTTTCTTTGTTTGTCTGTTGTAATATGGAACATCTTATGCTTTTGGGAGAAGAACAAGCATGGTTGGTGTCTATGGGTGGATGGTGTGCTTTTCTGCTCCCTTAATGGTCACTGGTAAGGAAAAATGTCTACGGATGTACAGGTGGAATAGCAGTTTCAGCTGCCTGTATTTCAAAATATATGCAACATGTTATCAGCATCCAAACACTGGATGTCCCCATTGGTATGGCCACCTCAAGATGTAACAATGGGTATTCATAAGATTTAATTTAGACAGTGTAACAATTTCCATCTTCTGTAGCATTGCATACTCATTTGTGGCTTGGTATTTTCTCATACCAGGCATACTCAGGGTGTAATTCACTTAACTAAGAAATCATAGACCAGTGGTGGGCAACCTGCGGCCCATCAGGGTAATCTATTGTCGGTCTGTGAGACAGTTTGTTTACATTGACCGTCCGCAGGCACGGCCACCTGCAACTCTCAGTGGCCGTGGTTCACCGTTCCTGACCAATGGGAGCTGCGGGAAGTGGCGCGGGCCACAGGGACATGCTGGCCGCTGCTTCCCTAGCTCCCATTGGCCGGGAACAGTTGCCCACCACTGTCATAGGCTATCAAATTAAAGCAATATACCAAAAACTCAGGAGCAGTTTGTTGCTAACCGTTGTGCCATGGAGGTAGGAATGATGGCTACATAACCACCTCCTGTCTTGAACAACCTCACAGAAAGGCCAGTGACTATCTCAGTTCCTCCACTATGGCACAATGGGGGTAAGTAATAGGAGAAAGGGGTAGTGGCCTCAATGGCCTGCAGAGCAAGGTGGCAATGAATTGTAAAGCAGGCTGAGTGCTTCTTTTGCAAGCAGGGGATTCTAGGAGTTCTCCCTGAGCTTTCTTAATGGTGGTGCTGCACTACAGCACCCTCAACTTGGGCTAGTGACTATCTGCCACATTTGGGGCTAAATGTGAACAAACGACTGACTCTTTAGGACACGCAACTGCGTTAGCAAAGGCAAGAAACCGAGGGGACATTGAAGAAAATGGTAACAAAGTTGACAATTTGGTCACACGTGGTGCTGCCTTTAATTTCTTTTATAGAGAGTGTGAGAATAACTTGAGTGGATGCCAGTTTCTTCACTTCCCCTACTCACCTTTGGAGGCTGCTGCTGCTGCTGCTGCTCTCCCCTTCAGCCCCAAATGAGGCTTCTGCTGCCTTCATTCCTTCCCTCATCTTCCTAAGTAAAAAAAAAACCTTATGATCTTCCTATCACTGGCAGACCAAGAACTCTGGCACTATCTCTAGGCGCGCTCCGGTGGATCAAAGCAAGTTCAATATAACACGGTTTCACCTATAACGCGGTAAGATTTTTTTGGCTCCCGAGGACAGTGTTCTATCGAGGTAGAGGTGTATTTTTAATGCTGCACCTGGGTATTTACAGGTGTTTGGTGGATGAGAAGAAGTAGAAGTGGCTTCCTGTTGCTAAGAAGTTTAAAAAGACAGTAATTGAGCCATTGTATGAAGGTAATCAATGGTCTTCCCATTACTCTACCTATCAGTAGTGTGATAGATCTCTTTCATCTCTGCTTCCCTCAGACCATTGATCATTATTGTTTTCAGAGCTTTATTACTGTTCTGGGACCCTGTTAACACAAAATTAGATTTATACTGACTTTTGGCTCCTTTGTGAAACTGTATGTTCAGTCTCTTCTCTCTCTAAAATCCTTTGCTTATTCAGATTTTTAGAAAGGATTGCAGTTGTACTGTGAACATTGTGTGTTCAGTGTGCAGTCTATGAGATGTTGCCTGTCATAATTGGATACCATGAGAAACATTTTCCAAAATAGTTTTTTTTTTCATTTAAAGTTGAAGTTATCTATATGCTGTTTGTTCCCCAAACAAGTAGCAGTATGCGTGGTGAGAAAGTGAATAATGGCAGTTTTGCTAGCCTGACGTCTTCCAGGGTGAATTTCTCCAGGACCCAGGGATTTTATTCTGTTTCCACTTTTACTTTTTTATGTGTCCCTCTCTCTCCCTTGCCACTAGGAATTGGGATGAAAACTAATAATTTATTTATATATGCCCCAGAAATGCCACTAATGTTAACATTTTTGTCCACTGCTGATATCCGTTTTAAACTGTCAATTTCTAGCCAGCTGAAAATTTGCAAGTTCCTATATTAATTATCCAGGGGCCATCAAGTCTACCCAGGATCAGAGAGGTAGATCAAGGACTCACCTAGGAAGGACATGGGCCAGGAATCTCTAGGGTTATAATGTGCAAAGTTTAAGATGTTGCCTGTTCAGCTGCCTTTTCCCCTCTATTTGTTCACCGTTTTCCCTCTCTCATCGGTCCCAATGCTGCAAAGCACTTAAACACATGCACAACTTCAAGCATGTGCTTAGGTGCTTTGATGGATGAGGACCATAAAAACGCTTTGAACTTCATATTCCTTTCAGAGATCATCTCTTTCTCCCTGTGGCTGGAGCTCAGTGCCTGCTCAGAGCCCCAGGGACTTTAGTGGGAGTCTGCATGGGTGCAGGAGATCCACTCACACAGTTCTCTCTGCAGGATCAAGGCTTAAAATGCTTCCTTTACAATTATCTTCTCAAGAAAATGTTCAGTATCAGTGGTACATATTATTAAAACAATATAGCACATAGAATTGAAAGGAATGTAGAAGTAAAGGAATTAGAAAAGACAAAAAGATCCTTCTCTACTTAAAGAGGCATAATATAATTTGGGCTTAGTCCTGTTTTTAAGTAGCCCCTTTAATTATTAAATGTTTCCTTTTTTTTTGTCCGCAGTAAATCAAGAATAAAATGGGAAGTATAAGAAAGTATATTGGTTTTTCACTCAGTATAAGTTTGTCTGAGGCAATGGAACTGAACTGCATTTTTTAAAGCATGAAATATAGTATTTTCTTTGGACATGTCATAAAGACAAAATTAGTGCTTGTTCTAAAAAAAAAAAAAAAAAAAACTCAAAATTGTGAGATAGATATACTATTTCAAAGGAGATGATGGACCCACAGTGGTTACTTGCAGTATATTTCCAGCTGGAAAGACTCATAGAAATTATAGATGGAATAAAACGTATTAGATAATCTAGTCTAGCGCCCTGCCAGTGCATGATTGTTCCCTACAGTATGTTTACCAGGGGGCTGTCTAGCCTAGTTTGAAATACCCAAATTAAGGAATTTCCAACACATTCCTTAGACTGTTTTCCATGTTAACAAATCTTAGTGCCTGAAAGGTCTTCCTGATAATCATCCTTAATTTTCCTTTTATTAATTTCATCCAATTCTTCTCCTTTAGAATTTACACCCTTCAAATATTTGTATACTGTTATGTTGTCCTCTGAATTGTTACTTAGCCAATCTATACACAGTATTCCAATATTTAGCTCTTTAATTTCCCTACATAAATCTGTCCTTACATGGCTCGTAACCATTTTTGTTGCTATTCTAAAAACTCCCTTGAGTTTGTCTACATATTTTCTGTATTGAAGTGCCCAGAACTGAAAACTGTTTTCCATGTTCACTCTCACTGGAATTAAGAGGATGTATCGCTTCACCCTTCAGTGATGTTCTACCTCTCCCTTTGCATGTGCATCCGAAAATTCCATTGCCCATCTTTGCTGCCATAATACACTTAAACTGATTTGCTGTCCACTTTCACTCTTGCTTACTTCAACACTAGTACTCCCAGAGTTTTCCCCTTTGATAGAATGTCTGTAAAGTATTATTTTCTTCCAGATGTGCTAGCTTTCAAATATTTCTAATTCCCTCTTGCACCCTTTGTGTTGTTTTTCTGTCTTCTATGTGCAATGTCATATGACTTGTCACACAAACTTTATACATTTTCCCTTGATATTTCAAATAAGTCATTTAACCAGTGAAGAAAGAATTCTTGGCCTTCTCCCATTTTAAAATTTCCTACTTTGACTCTGAGCAAAATATTTTATTGCTTTAACTTGAATTAGATGTTCACACAAAGTGAATTTTACGAATAAATAATAAAGTAAACCACAGTGTTTAATACTTAATTTGTTTCCTTCTTAGCTACTTGGCAACTGATATTACAGAACTCTTCTATTAATTTAATTTCTTAAATGAATCATGAATATAGGTTGAATGAAGAATAACAGATGCGCTCAAGCACAGTAGGTTTTAGTGTGACTTGCCATTTAAAAAGTATCTGCAACATTTTAGCATAAATAAAACATATTTGCAGTACGTATAAGCTAGTTCAAGCTAGTTCACATGGTTTGTCAGGCAGCAACTTTTAAATGGGTATGGCATTTTAAGTACAAAATCATGGAGCTAATTTCCAAATCTTGATCTGGGATACTGTCCTCAGTTTAGGGTTATTCATTTTACTTTCAGCAAAATGTCATCAATTTTTTCATAGCTAGCCAGTTAGAATTCTGTAAATAATGAGATATTTGTTATATTCTTTTGGAAACTACATTTGATTAGTGCATTTTATTGACACAGAAAACAGAGACTCTGTGCCCTCTTTACAGAAATTGTATTGCAAGCAAAATTATGTACTATACATGCAGTCAGAGTTTTAAGGCCAGAAGGGACTACTCATCTGATCTCCTGTGAATCAGAGGTCACCAGCACCCACACACTAACCCAACAACCAAAAAGAGGCCAAAGTATTGCAACCTATGGGACATCAACTGTTATGTGCCACAGGCAGAACGTAGGAGGGACTAAGGTACACCAGTGCTCAAGGCAGGAAAATGATTAAGTGAGATATGCCCAGGTAATCCTGGAAGGTGACCCACATGTACACACTGAAGAGGAAGGAGAAAAACTTCCAAGGTCACTGCCAATCTGACCTTGGGGGAAAATTCCTTCACCACCCCACATATGGTGATCAGTTAGACCCTGAGCATATAAGCAAGAACCAGCCAGCCAAGCACCTGAAATAGAGACTGCTCAGAGCCCTTGCCCACCCTGCCCAATGTCCCATCTCTAGCTGTTGCCGTCTCTGATGCTTCAGAGGAAGGAGATTTAAAAAAAAAAACCACCCAGAAACACTTTGGTGGGGGGAGCAGAATCCCTTCCTGACCCTTGCTGGAAGCCAGCTGAAACACCGGAAGCATGAGCTTTTAGAAACATAAAACATAAACCGGAATTAATCCCAAGGTTGTTGAGCCCTGCTCTCTACCATCACAAGCAACTCCATCATATTATTGCAATGATAAATTTGTCCAGCTCTCTCTCAAATCTAATTAAGTTGTTTGACTCCCTTCTCACCTTCTCCTATTGGGAAGCTGTTCCAGAACTTCACTCCTCTGATGGTTAGAAACCTTCTAATTTGCAGACTGAATTTGTTCATGGCCAGTTCATATCCATGTTCTTGTGCCAACATTGTCCTTTAGTTTAAATAGCTCTTCAATCTCCCTGGTATTTATCCCCTTAATGTATTTATAGAGAGGAATCATACCTCCTCTCATCCTTCTTTTTGTTAGACTAATCAAGCCAAGCTCTTCCAGTCTCATTTCATAAGATAGGCCCTCCATTGCCCTGATCATCCTACCAGCAGATCTTCCTACCAGTTTCAGCAGAAACATGTGCAAAACACAAATGAATCCCAGTTAAACTCAGTAATTAAAACACTGAGATAGGCTGAATGGAAGAGTACAAAGATACTTTCTTCCAACCTTTTTCTCCTGAATGTCCAGCTGTAGAAAACTATCCATTATGTTCTCCATGTGTACAATTTTGTGTTCTGTCACAAACCATGACTTTAAATAGTGTGTATACCTTCTTCTCCAAAAGACTGAGCATTGCAAACAGCTTCACTAATTGTACTAAGTACATCTATGCCAATTTCAAGTGAAATTTTCTTAACTTCAATTAGCATTTCCCAAGTTGCCTGTATTTAATAAAACAAAATTGTACTTAAAATACAGCCCATTTTAGCACAAATGTCTCTCAGCGAATACTTAATTTATGAATCAGGTCTGCTGTTGCTTCCCATAAACATGCTAAAATTTCAACGCTGATCTCTCCTCTCCCTGATCTTAAAAGGGTTCACATTCTGATTCAGAACTTGGTAGTTTAGAAAGATGGCTCCCCACTCCCTGCCAGGCCAAATGGTGAATGAAAAAAGAGAGGCTTTTCTGAATGGTTGGCAGCCTGGTGGTGATGAACATCCGTTACACCACCTGTGCAAATGGAGTTGGCAGTAGTGTACTGTATACAAAGCACCTGTGCTTAAGAGGATAGATTTTATACTTGTCTCTCTTGGAGGAATAAAACAACCAGCTACAGATGGGACTTATTTGCATCACTTGAGTTTCAGTTTTTTTCTCTGAAAGAGTCATCGTTTTCCTCAGATAGCATTTAGGCCATTTTTTCCCCTTTTGGCTTTGAAGATGTATGTTCCTGATACACTGATGGCAGCGCTTGTGATTTTTATCCTAAAGTATATATTCTTAAAAGCCACAGCTTCTTTAGCCTTGTGACTATGCAGGAAGCTCAGCTTTCATTTTGTCCTCATGATGGCAGAGAAATGTTTGAAAGTGTGACCCAGGTGCACCTTCAAAGTTCAAAAAAAAAAAAAAAAAAAAAAAAAAAAAGCAGAAGGCAAATAAAAAGAACCTTAAACATATTTATATTTGTACATTTCATGATTTGTAAACCAACCTCATGATTTTGGGGCACCTGACTTATGAGTATTTGGGGCTGGCAACATGTCAATTGCTTTTATTTGCTGACATTACCTACTTTAGCATCAACCCTGCTGGCCTGCCTTCAGTAGAATTTGATTGGTGGTTGAGTTGGGAGTACTGCTGTTGTTTTGATCCCCTTTATTGCCAGGTGAACCCAGTGAGTCTAGTTTTGTTACCCAAGAGCCTACCCCTCCTGCCAGTTTCTGTATAGTGTTGATTTACTTAGTCCTTCTTTTTATCAAGCCTTTTAGCAAAAGTTGTGTGTACAGCAGTGTGATTTTGCTAGTCATTTGGGTCTATTCGTATATGCCATGAATCTACAGGCTGATAAAGAACTGACAAAATTGCCTTGGGCATCACACAATACATTAGCAATCCTATAGCCAGTAGTTATGTATCATAATGATATAAAGGGTTGTTAATATCAACTCTCATTGCTGGCTTGGGTGCAGCTGTGTCTGTAACAAATTGTTGAAAATAATTTTGCTTGCTCTGTTTGATTTGTTGATGGGTGATATAAATGTATTTTTTAAAACAGAAGAAATAAATATACCACAGGTTAATTGTACTGATAAAATATAAATGTTTACATTGTGCTTATGTCACTAAATTTTAAACTTTTTCAGTCATGGTTTGAAAATTCTCATTATCATCAGCTTAACTTCCGTGGAAAGAAAATGGAGCAAAAAATTAAGTAATCAGTTTGCAAACATCTAGAAGATAATAAGGTGATAAGTAACAGTCAGCATGGATTTGTCAAAAACAAATCATGTCAAATGAACCTTTCTTTGACGGGGTAGCAGGCCTGGGGGTGGGGGGGGGGGGGGGGTGGGGGGGGAAGCGGTAGACGTGGTATATCTTGACTTTAGCAAAGCTTTTGATGCTATCTCGCATGACCTTCCCATAAACAAACTGGGGAAATGCAACCTAGATGGAGCTTCTATAAGGTGGGTGCATAACTGGTTGTAAAACCATTCCCAGAGAGTAATTAGTCATAGTGGATCAGAAGCTAAATATGAGTCAACAGTGCAACACTGTTGCAATAAAAGCGAACATCATTCTGGGATGTATTAGCAGGAGTGTTGTAAGCAAGACACGCGAAGTAGTTCTTCCGCTCTATTCACTGCTGATTGGTGTATTGTGTCAAGTTCTGGGTACCACATTTCACAAAAGATGTGAACAAATTGGAGAAAGTCCAGAGAAGAGCAAGAACATGATTAAAGGTTTAGAAAACATGACCTGAGAGGGAAGGTTGAAAAAAAAATTGGGTTTGTTTAGTCTGGAAAAGAGAAGACTGAGGGAGGACATGCTAACAGTTTTCAAGTACATAAAAAGTTGTTACGAGAAGGAGAAGAATTGTTCTTCTTAACCTCTGAGAATAGGACAAAAAGCAATGGGCTTAAATTGCAGCAAGGGAGGTTTCAGTTGGACCTTAGTTAAGAAGTTTTTCCTATCAGGCTTGCTAAGCACTGGAATACATTGCCTAGGGAGGTTGAGGAATCTCCATCATTGGGGATTTTTAAGAGCAGGTTAGACAAGCACCTGTCAGGAATGGTCTAGATAATACTTAGTCCTGCCGGGAGTGCAGGGGACTGGACTAGATGACCTCTCGAGGTCCCTTCCAGTCCTGTGATTCTACGATTATTCCTCTACCAACCTTGTTGCCCACATAGATACTGAACAGGCTAAGGCTGATTACTAATTAGCCTAAAACTTTTCCTTTTCATTCTCTTGTGTTGTTTTCCTGTACTTTTTTCTTTCATTATATTTACTCGTGATCTACCAATCCCATATTTTTGGTGAGTGTTCATTATTCACCTCCTTTTGTTTGCTGTGAGAGACCAAACATTTTTTTTATTGAACTGTTTCATAAGGACCCCAGCTGTTTGCAGTCAGGGATTGTCTCTCTTATTAGCACTTAGAAGACAGTGCTGGCAGGGTGCAGCATGTTTGTACAAGATCCCAGCTGTTGTAAAGGTGCTCCTGTGGTCCCCAGTCATTTGGAGAGGATTTGACCTTAAACTGACAATTGTTTTGTGGGTATAGGCTAAGGAGACTACATAGTATAAGTCCAAGATTTATAGACAACTTGTGAAGAGAATTTAACTAACATTGTTTTATTTAGTGCTCACTATGCTGAATGATTATCATGCAAAACCTGAAACATAGGTAGAGAACATAACCTTTTTGAAAGGTCAGATCACGGTCTTTTTATGCCTGTAGATAATTCTGTATTTTACACATCTTTATTTGGGATCTGGCTAATAGCAATTGTTGCCAAAGTTTAGTTACATTAGAAGAAAAACATTACTTTATAATTTAATCTTTTTGAAAGAGTACTACTTCAAGAAGTTATTCATTATTAACATATATTTGATAGTGATTAATTTTAAAAAATACCTAAACAAAAATTTAGCAAGGAGAAAATGAAATACAAAGTTTTTCTAAGGGCAGTACTTCTTTGTATGAGGCAGGCTTTGAAGTCTCCGAGGTCACTCCTCACAAGTGTTCTCATTAGGGATTATTAACAAGTTTATTGAAATATTGAATAAGAACATCAAACCACTGAGAATACTTGCAGTTACTATGTTGTGAAGGGACTACAGAGAAGAAAACAAATATGAGAATATATTTATATTTAAGAAATGTAACTTAACAGTATCCAGGATCCTAGTGAGAAATGCTTGGTTGGAATTGAATCATTACCCAGTTAAAAATAACCTTTCCAGGTCATGTCATTTTGTTTGCTGCAGTGAAATAAGTTTATTTCAGCAGAATGAAGCCATTATTAGCTTGGCAGAGTCCACTTGTCAGAATTTTATGGAGCAGAACACCGTTTGGCTGGGAAATTCCATAAATACTGTAATGTGAGAGGAGTTAAACTCCAAGGACTGAAGGGGCACAAAGCGGGGGATTTGTCACTAATGCATTGTTTTATAGTTCCACCAAGAAAGTATTAGGATATATGAAGAATCATCCTTAAAATCGGACAAACATACCACTTTGATTATATTGGGACAATAGAATGTGTGGATTAAATAGAAACTTTTCAATATATAAATATAAAGTGACTACTAACACTATAAAAAATAAAAGCTTAAATTTTTGCATTTTTTTACGTTACTATATATCTCTCCCTACACATCCTTCTAATCTTGGAGTTAGTGGAGAGGTTGTAAAGTAGGTCAACTGGTGGAAATCCATAGTTTAATACAGCTATGGTGTTTTTTTTAATTATCAAAGGAGGATTCACCCTGCACTGTGTATTTGTTGAAATGTATGGGGCTGGTGTTCTCTCTCCATCAGAAGAGTATGCAAAGTAACTGCTCCCTCTGCAAGGTGAATCTGTGCTATTCAGCCATGTCATAATTTTAGAGGTAAAGACAAACTAGTCAACAAATACTGTCTGGGGGACCCTTAATCTTGCCAGACTTTTCACCTGTACTTTGAATGCCATCATTTGAACTATGGTTTACTGGAACAAAAATTATTCCTAGAGTCGTTCAGGGTTTCTGATCCTACAGACTAATATCTGCTTATACTCAATGGCTGGAATGTGAAGCTAGACAAATTCAGACTAGAAATAAGGCAAACATTGTTAAGTGAGGGTAATTAACCATTGGAACAAGGGTAGTCATGGAGTCTCCATCAACTGGCAATTTTAAAATCAAGATGGGAATTTTTTTAAAAAAATACATGCTCTAGGAATTATTTTGGGGGAAGTTCTATGACCTGGATTATACAGGAAGTCAGACTAGATTATCACAATCTCTCTTCTGGTTTTGGAATCTATGAATTAACCATTGGAATAACTTCCCTAGGGATGTGGTGGATTCTCCATTACTTGAAGTCTTAAAATCAAGACTGAATGTCTCTCTAAAAATATGCTTTTAGTAAAAGTTATGGCCTTGATGCAGAAATTACAGGGTGTTGTTCTGTGGTCCGTGTTATGCATTAAAATTTATGAGTTGTCAGAGGAATTATTTCTGAGGGGCTAAAAATATTGATCCTACAATGGAACGATTTATACATTTTTCTTTTATTTACATCATCAATTCATAACATTTTCGTCCATCCTGATATGATTAAATCCCAGGAATGTACTATGGCTCATTTGATCAAAGTATTATCTACAGTAACATGCACATCTAGAACAATAGACTGCTACTATGTATCACCCCTGGATACTGTGGAGTGGTATCTTAGCACAATACAGTGTTTTCATGTTTATTTCTTCATTTATTTTCATATTTCTTTTATTTTAATTGTTGTACTAATGTCTAAGTTGTTTCTATTCATTTTTACTATATTGTTGCACCTTTTTCTAAGTCTCAGTTGCAGTCTTCTGCCTTAACTACTCCCATATAGGTGCTCCAGAGATATTTCTGTTGTAAATAATGCATCAGGATGTAGGTACCTGCATGTCTACCCTGGAGGCAAATGGACATGAGGGTCCAGATTTATTCCAGGAGAAAATTTGAAACACAGTCTCTGGATTTTGCCTATTTCCCTAAATTTCTGATTGTCCTCTTTCATCTCATGTCAAAATACTGAGAATACTGATTCATACCCTTTATTAACAAAACAAAACTTTTCATATTCATCAAACACTGAAAAGCCTCCCTGGAAATTTGACAAAACTACCTGTAGTGAGGTGGAATGGCCTCCTATTTAGGCAGAGGGGGAAGGACCACTCTCTGAACCCAGGTGGGTGAAGCCAGGCCACTGGAAGTCAGGAGGCAGGACAGAAAGTATAAAGGGCAGGTCCTGGAGCTCAGCTGAGCTGCAGCCACTAGAGGAGACAAACACCTTCTGCCCATTCCTGAGTCTGGAGACCAAAGGGGAGCTTCTCCAAGCTGAAGACTGGCCAGAGTGGCTGGAGTCGCAGCAGACCAAGACACTGCAAACCTAAAAATTTGATAGCTGAAGTCATTACATTTGAGCAATACTTATAATTACAATTAAACCTAGAATATAGAGAAAGATCATTCAAAATATAATGGTTCCCATGGGTGTTTTCAGTGAAGCAGGTTAATTTATGCCTACAGTAGATGCTTACCAATAGCATCTGTCCCTGTGGTGTCCTGAAGCAGCAGATAAGGATAGTGTAAACAAACATACCATATCAAATGACACTGTTTGCTGGCATTTCTTAGTTTGTTTGCTGTCCCTTCTGTATTAATTTCTGGCATCTAAGGATATCCCATTTGCGTCTTTGATCATTTGTTTGATGCTTTCTTGAAGTATTTCTTTTAAAAATTAATGAATGGAAAAGAAAGATAATATTATACCGTGTCAGGATATTTTATCAGATAGTTAAACCTAGGCTGTAGCTTCATGGTGAAAACATGATTTTTTTTTAAAAATCCGCTATAGCTTCTAGAAGCCATAGCATTAAATTTGTACCATTTATATCGACCTACTTGTACAGTCGGCTTTGTGTCTAGGATTTAATATAAATTTAACTTTGAGATACATATTTCTCTTCCTTTTCCCTGCCTCCACAGCACTAACAGATATTGTAGTTATTCCCCAAGGGACAAGCAAAAGTTTATGCTTTTAAATGGCTTGAGCCCCAAGCCTCAGATATTACATTTTAAAAAGAGAATCAAAGGAAGTTGCAGTTAAGTGAGTTGAATTATTCCCTCGTTAGCATCACAATCACCCAAGCCAGTTATGTATGCAGCAGAGTTGGATCTTTCCGAAGTTAAATTGCAGTTCCTATTCATTATCCATACTATGTTAGATGTGTTCTTCAGAAAAATAATAATGTTAAAATGTGATCAGATATATGTGTTTCAGGTTACAGTCTGCAACATTCAGTGAGTCCTGAATGTGGCTAACTAAAGAAGAAATATTTAAATGAGTGAAAACAATAGCAAGTCTTGCTTTCCCAAGTAAACTGCTTCAGTGGATGAGGTCAACCTAAGGTATTATCAGCTCTGAGGTTCTGCTTGTCATATTCTTGTGGGTGAACTGTAGTTATTTCCTTGTCTTTTCCTTGTCGTAATAGATAACCCATGGCAGTGGTGTATTTACTTTTATTGTTCTGAAGTTAACAATGGCCCACTATCCTGCTCAGCTTACAGCTGTGTGTGTCATGTCCTTGACAGCCTCAGAACTGTGAAATCTCCATTCTTGCATGAATAGGATGGAGTCTTAGAGTTCCACTTTTTTTGGATTTGTAGCAACTGCTCTCTTGTTCCTCTAAAAGTTCCTGAATACAGAGGGTGGGACGTGTGTGTCAGACATAGAGTGGACGAATGGACACTACCACTAATCAATTGCCTGACTGAATTTGTGTGGGAAGGACAGGGGTAAATGGTAAACCAGAAATAAGTAAACCATACCAGGCAGTGTGAACAGAAGAATGGTTAATTTAGATTGAAGGCATTGTGCCAATTAATATAGTGTTATCATTGATTACTCTTTTATAGAATTAATGATGGCCTGTGTAGAAGTCTTATGGGAATGACCAACAAGAGAAATTTAGACAGTTATGCTTGACCCGCTCATTATCTGCCAAGTACATTAGGGAAAATTCTGTCATAAATGATAGAATTATTTCAAATGTTTAAAAAATGTTCTTTTGTCTTAAATTCACTAGTACTTGTACTATTCTATTGCACCCTTGCCACCACTGCTACCTGAGACTTCCAGCTCTGTACTCCAATCTGCTGTCCAGCTCTAACTTGAAGTATAATTAAAATAATGCTGTTCAGCATGTTCAAACCACTGACTTATTGATTTTTTTCATCAAATAATTCAGAATAAACTACAGTGCCATTGATTTATTTGTGTTTTTATTTATTTTGGTTCCTTTTTCATGGCCAGGGACTCTGTGTTGGTCAGCCAAAGATGAGAAAGAGTTTGCTATTTAAAATGTGGATGTTCAATGGCCTTTTATCACTACTGTTTTAGTAAAGAATAATTTTTACCCAGTCACTCTTAAATGTAATGTAATCTGAAGGTATAAAACTCTAGGAGCCATGGAGTTTGTATAATTTATTTTCTAAATTTTATATATATAGGTATGAGTATGAAATTTATGTTTATATATATACCCACTCAAGAACTAATAGTACTAGTAACAGTTTTGTCCTTTTGCTGTGAGTTCTAGCATATTTTTATTAAAAAGGGGGCTCAGACAGTGAAGGATGTGAGTTTTACTCCAAGCTATCTGTAAAGAAGGATATTTGATATTAGGGCTTGACGCTTCTCTTGCAGTTTGGTACCACTAAATGCAAATGTAGCAAATATTTTGTTGAGGTGCTGTTGGTTGGTGGCTGGCTTTGCCTAGCCAGAAATGGCAGATTTGAGGAAAGGTGAAGGTTCAGAGGTGAACTCACTCCCTGAATTTAAAACACAGAGGTCATCCCACATATTTTACACAGCAATTGCCCTCTTTCTCCAACCTACCATAATGAGCAGCTTCTCACAATTTGTGACATAAAAATCTCTCACAAAGTGCATCTCCCCCAGTTTGAGACACGTGCTGCTCTTGTCCTCTGTCCATCAGCCTCTCACCTACCTCGGATCTATTTTTGTTTCATACAC
This sequence comes from Terrapene triunguis, assembly GCF_002925995.2. Classification (NCBI taxonomy): domain Eukaryota; kingdom Metazoa; phylum Chordata; order Testudines; family Emydidae; genus Terrapene; species Terrapene triunguis. Next base: position 594,750 of record NW_020699373.1, read on the forward strand.
TAACGGAGAGCTCTCCTTGCTTTCCTTCTCTACAAGAGGGACGTTTCCCCCCATCAGAAGTCAGTGCCTCCTTTTGAAACAATTTAAGTGAGAGGAAAACATGTTATGTGCATAAGGACAAGAGTTTGATATATTCTCCTGTTTAGATTATTCAGGAAGTAAGAAGGGGTAAACTCTCATGGATTGATTTTATTTAATTTCTTAAAACTAACTACTTTCCTTGAATAGGCAGAACAACACCAAATGAGAAAGGGATTGCTCAGTGTCATAATGAATAAATAGCCTAACAATAGCTTTGTTTCTGCTATTTGAACGCTAACGAAGAAAAGAAAAGTGAAAAGGAAGCACTTTTCTTCATAGCACTGGGCAGCACAAATAGCTCACAGCTTTGATATTGCCTCAGTGCATGCTTAGAGGTGAGTGTCAGAAAGCTGTTCAAACATTGTCACAACACAAGTAAGTATGAAGAGTGCTATCTGACAGGATACAGCAGAACAACTGCTTGAGATTTCAGGAAGATACCAGATGTTACTTAAATGAAATCAAAAGTAGAATATTATACAGTCAAAAAGATGATCAAGAACCAGGCTTGAAAATCTACTTAGGATCCATCTTCTAGTTTGCAGTGGGAAAGTTTTGTTTGGCTGATACTGTATAGATTATACGGTCTAAGCAGGAAGGCCTAAATTTTAAAATACACACACTTTTTTAGATGTTCCGAAGTTGTACACTTTAGACCTGATCCAAAATTCGTTGAAGAAAATGATGAAACTCTGACTGACTGCAAAGGACTTTGCATTAGGCCCTTGTCTTAATAACAAAGCACTGTAGCACATGCTTAACTTTAAATATATAAGCAGTCCAATTTAAATGAATTGGAATATTTATGTAGTAAAAGATAAGCATGTGGCTATGGATTGGTTTTGTCCCCAAACCAGGAAGCACACATTTTAATGTAGACAATGAGAATCATTTCATGGACTGATCTCCCGTGCACAATATGTGCCCACAAGTCTGGGATATGTGCATGAACATAGGTTTGCATTCATACAGCCCCACAAATATATGCAGCTTAGGCCCTTGCAAAAGTACCTGAGAACATTCAAAAGCATGCGTCTAATCAGTCTTCAAGCTAAAATAGCACACGGCTCCATGAAGGTGAACTAGAGTTGCAGCTAGCATCTATTTGAATATTCAAATACAGCTCATTTAGAGTTGGCTTTGCAGCCTAGACATAAATTCAGTGCATAATCAAACAAAAGCCTCCAACTGAAATCTAAGACATGGTCTCTGTGCAGGAAACTTTATGGAGGTGATAATCATGGCTTCCTACCCTACTAGCAATAAAACTTTCTGGTGGATCAGGAACATTAAAAAAGGACCTCCAGTTAAGCTGATGGCTATGGTGACACATAACCTATGGTGTGCTGTATTAGAAACAAATAATAGCTTCAATAAAGTTGCAGCCTTAGCCCTACAATTCATGACTTCCCCTGGCTTGTTCTGTGGTATCTTTCCAGATGGTGACTATGTGCAGCGAAATGATGTGATCAAAACTAGCAAACATAGCATAGCTTCCCCTTCCACAGTCAAAAACTTTCTGTGCCCACATATGGAGTATGATCAGAAAAAATTATTCTTAATACAGTATAGAAAGAAAAGCCTTTAAAATAAGGAAGGCTTTAAATTAAATGTTGTAGCAGTTTTATAATATGACTCACATTTTCTGAAACACTAATTACAGTATATATTTATTATAATAAAAGGTGCACATGTAAATAAGTTACTACTTGGATCTTTGTAATTTGCTTAAAGAAAAACAAGCTTGATATTTTCATTCTCAGTGTCCCTCTTAATATGGAACTCCATTTTTGCACATTATCTGTATGACAGTTTCTACAAGCTACTTATCCCGGAAATTTACTAGGGTTTATATCATATGCCAGAATGATGTCGCTTTTGTATTCTCATGCGTATGTCAATGAATGTAGAGCAATTACAATTCTCAGGAGAAGAGCTATCTTTACAGTAAAGCCCTGTTTGAAGTTGATTTTATACCTAGGTACAAAAAAGCAGAAAATTCAGTATTGCACTCTTCAGACAATTGGCTTTCCAGCTAGGTGTGGTGATGGGACAATGAGCCACTCCATATATTGCTTTTTGAAAGACACAAATAATCAACCAGTTCCCAGCTGATATTTGAACGTATTATCACAGTTTAATTTGTTAGCATTTGAAAAGGGGCCTGTTTGGGCATCGGGTTTTTCCACTATCAGTAGTCTGAAGTATATCTCGGAATATATTTAAGAATATGGTTTTGGCAAGAATAAGAGATGCTGTTCTGCAACTGTGATCATAAATATGGAATTTTGGGGCCTTTTGCATATGGGTAACAGGGAGAAGCACTTGTCCATCTGTATCAAAAGATTTGGCTCTGAGAAATCTAGGTCATCCCATGTCTGTCCAAGGATTCCCAGTTTTGCTCCATCTTATTAAGGACTGAATCACAGAAGCACTCTACTGCTGTTCATTTGTGTTGCTAAACAATTATTATACAAGTTAGGGACATTATTCTTGTATCAGCTGCTTGGTCTGTTGACAGTTTCTGATCCCAGAACTCTGAATTGTTGATTGAAGTGACCTCAATACCTGTTGTTTCTCAGCCTTTTATCTGCTGTAGTTCTGACAAACCTGTAGTGATCACTCATAAGTCTGTGAAAGAAGTAGAAAATCCCCCTCTGTCTGTGTCTAAATTTCTTGGTTGGAGAGTTCAGACTTTTTCCTTATTTTCTAGGCTGGCTTTGCTAACAGCAAAAAAAATGTCATAGAGTAGTATCACTTTCCCCCTTAGCTGGCTTCTTTCTAGTTTAAGTATAGTCGGACACCAGTATAATGCCATTGACTTCAGTGGTCTTACTCCTAATTTGTACTGGGGTAATAGATGTCAGAGTCAGACCCTTTATTTTCAGCTATATCACTGTATTTACATTTTATTATTCCAGAATGAAGCCTTTTTATAATCTGTACAACATCCCTGTCACACTACAGTGTAGGGTGTTAAAAACATTTAATTTTACAAATTAAATTGTTTCAGCTTTGTACAGGAAGGCACTGTGGGGGAGAGGCCAGCAGTTGGTCTTTCTCATTTTCATCCTCACTCTCCTACCTCTAGGGGTACGGTAATAGTAATCATCCTTAGAGACAGTTTTTGTGTTTAAAAATAAAAAGATCCATAGACACTAAAAAGTAGACTCTATGTTCCTTTAGTAAATATTTTCTCTACTGTAAAAGTTGTTCGTGCCACCAGTTTTATGAGTTAGGGGGTGCAGCCTAGCTGACTTTCTCATAACTTGCCTCTATGCATTACTGAGGGATTTCAAAGTTATTCATCTTCAGACTCTATAGAAGGTAGAATATCTCCACTTCCGCCTATCCATCTATTTCTTGTGCCCCAGTTAGTGGAGTAACTAGGAGCCTTCAGACACTCTGACAGCTAAGGAAATATTTTAATTAACTATTTTCAAGGGTCTTTCTTCTTTCCAGTAAAATAAATAAAACTTAAGATACAATCAAATAATTATTTCTTTTGAAAGGATACTTAGTTTTATTCTCCACTGTTCATAATACAATCCTAGGGCAAAATGTCTTCCTCTGGCCTTGGACCAGTGCATGCCACATTGAAGGGGAATTTCAGTCCATGTGGAAGATGTAACTAAAGTCTAAGTGCCTTGACAAGGGCCAGACTTGTCTACCTGTTATGGTAGATCAGGAATAGTGGAGGTAAGTAACAAGTGCTAACGATTGAGGAGTAACAAGTGTGACCAGAAATTAAGGAAGTAGATAGAGGAATCTGGCCTAATGGGGAGATGGACTGTCCATGAGGTTCAGAAGATTAGAGTGAGGACTATGAACCCACCAGCTTTGCCAATGGGTCAGGTGGAAATTTGGATTGACAGCTGTATCAGGTGAAGAAAGAATGGTGTTCTAGGATATAGCTGTTCATTAGCTTCCAAATGGAGAGCTGGTGTTCCTGTCCTCCCTGTTAGCTGAGTGTGTGTTCATCCAAAGGGAAACCATGTTGTGTCAGAGGAGACTCTTCACTTTGTCGCTCCCTGTCTGGGCTATAGCACGAGTTCTAGTAACTAAGGCCAATTAGAATGGAGTCGAAGGAGACCTGTAAATTGTCACTGAGTGTACTGACAAAGCACTGATGTTCCACTTTGAAACTATGATCAAAATCTATTTTCGTGATCCAAAATTAAATTAATTTTTGAATTGGCTAGTATTCTGCTTTCCTTGGGAAATGCAATTCAGGGTTGAAATCACTTTTTTTTTTTAACTGTACCACTCAGTTTATCCCTCTATCTTAGGTAGTTATATGGCACCCATAATCATAGTTATCATAGCACCTCAGAGTCATTAATGTATTTATTCTCTCAAGATCCCTGTGAGGTAGGGGATTGATGGGGAAGTGAGGCATTGTGATTGTGAGAGATTGTGACTTGTCCCCTATCAGCAACAAATATTCACCCTCAATAATTTAGAAATTCAGTAAAAAATATTTTTTAAACATTACATAGTGTAAGCACTCAGATACTATGATATAAAAACATAGACTAGAAGAATGCCATGTGTCCAAGGCCTCACAATGCTCCGTGAGGTACTATTTAACCACTTTACAGATACCTAAATTGAGTCAACACATTAAATGACAGTCCAAAGGCTGTGCAGTTTGGTTGTAGCTGTGTCCATCCCAGGATATTACAAAGAGGTCTGTGTGGCTTGAAAGCTTGTCTCTATCACCAACAGAATTTGGTCCAATAACATATATTATCTAACCCATCATGTCTCTCTAATATCGAAAGGCAAGACAGTGGCACAACTTGAAAGAATACACAGGAGTTCTAACACTGAGTCTTGAATTCTGAGTACTAGACAATAACATTCCATCCCACCACATTCCCTTATTATAGTTTACCTAAAATTAAAACTGGTTCTGAAAATGTTTTAGAAAAACATCTGACCAATTAAAATATAGTTGAAGTTGTTCCATTCTTCCTATTGGTGATCTGAGATTTTTTTAAAAGAATGCAATAGTGTTTACTCAGTGGTTAGCAATACCCACACTTTGACATTTCCAACTATTGATTAGTTTCTGTTAACATGATTTGGAACAGACATTCTGCTAGTATAATTAACCTTTTGTCATTTTAGCAGGCTCAGATTTCTAGCTTTATGGAGGAGGTACATGTTTGTGGTTAGTGTTATGCTGCTATGAGCAAAAGCATTCTTTCCTGAGTGTCCCCCAACTGTTTGCTTTTAAGATTTAGTCTTTGTTTTTCTTTTTAAAGAAAAAGCCAACACTAACATCTAGTATACTAGTGGTTAGGATTTATTTCTGGAGTATACAAAGGTCATTAAATACTCAGTAATGGTTTGTCTAAGCCTCAAGAACATGTTACAACTGCAGGTAAAAGCCTGGCCTACAGCAAGTTTGGCAAATACATACTTAGGTGCCTAATGCTAACAATTAAACTTAGCGGTTCCTGCTAGTTTATTTTTGCAAGAAAGTCCTCTGTAAATAGCTTTTCCCTGCACAACAGATGGTGCTTTCTATTAATACAGGGATGGCCAGTCTTATATACTTTAACTGCTACTTTCCCTACATCCGAAAAAAAAAAGTCATACTAAATTACTAAATAAATGGTGATGAAAAGAGAGTGTACATAAATCAGACACACTGTCAATAAGAAACTATCTCTTCTTGTGAAAGAAACAGTGGACAGCTCTAGATAAAGAATAAAGACCATAATCAAAGCAAGTAAATGTTGTGAATTGCGACTTCAGTTCAGTGACTGCAGATGAAACCTTTAAGATATTGTCAAGGCAGTACGAAGATATGTTTTTTATTGTGGTTTGCATTTTCTGAGGTGATGCCAATAACATTATGAGATTCTTTTTCAAACATCTGTTCTAAACTAGCTTGGCTTTCATAATACCAGAGGAAAAATGCATATGTAATTTAATATGTATTAAAGAACTGCATTGTGTTGGAGTATTGGAAAAAAATGCTATTGGACAGTAGCAAACCAAATAATCAAGTAGACTTGCTTTGGGTTCACTAAGTAGTGTTTAGGCAAAATCCTTATCTCTTGAATTTTGCATTCAGAAGGAGCTTCTCTATTTTCCCCTGAGTAAGGGATAAACTACAACCAATGTGTAATAATCTGATAAAGCTTTCATGATATTAAACAATTTCTACAGATAGTATGTTATGATGGAAAAATGAATTGCTCTTGAATAAAAAATAGACAAAGCTGTATTTGTCTTTCAGCACATCTTATTTTATTCTTTTGAGAATTGTGATTTGGTGATTTTGTTTGTTAGAAAAGACAAGCTAAAAGGTATTTGGTGGAAGGTCTTTTATTTTTTTGAGTTCTGTATGTCTCATTGCAGTCGCATTGCACTGGCTGGTCTATAGGGGAGAAAGTTTAACTTCTGTTTTTGATTAGCATCATAATGTTGGCAAAACAAATTATTTTCAGCTGACTCTTTATCATCTCAGGCTGAGTGCAACATTTACTTTTTTGGTCATATTTGAAATTTTGTTTATGATTTGTATTGCATCCATAAATAAACAGTTCAAAACCATCTTCAACAGAGGAGGCTTTTCAACCTTTGGCCTTGATCCTATGGGATCCGTTAGTGCGAATGTCTGCTCCTCGGCAGAGTCCAATTTATTTACACAAGCTCAGGGATTGGTATTCACTATTCCTGCTGCAGGATCGGGGCCTTAACAAATGTTAACCGTTTTATTGGATTCAGCAAAAAAATATTTTAAAATTACCCATTTTCACAAAGGACATGTTGAGTCTTCAGTTTTAGAACAATGCAAGTATCAACAAAACATAGACTTGATAATTTCAGAATCTCCAACCATTTAGATTTTACAAGTAGTAATATTTAGAACTTAAATTAATACTTAAAATTTTCAACATTTGCATTAATTTTGTAAAAACGTGTTCCAATCATATTTTAATGTCATGTCTATGTCCTGTGAACTATGTTTCTTCTCCATTCACGGCAGCTTAGGTTCAGGATAGAAAACCTCTTTCTTCTGGACTTTTATCCTCACCAATCCAGCAGCTACTTTGAGGTTGTCCCACTTATTCAGAATGAAGGTCAGGTGTGGAGTTTTCAGTACCATACCAGGTATGCTGATCCTGGCCAGCTCAAATCAGAAGCTTTCAGTTCTGATTTTGCCACTCATGAAAAAGTGGCTCTTGATTTCACTCAATCTCTGCCATCTATAAATTTAAGACCCTGCAAGTTTCCCCCCCCTCTTTCTGCTTAGATAGAAGTTTTCTTCATCATTCTATTTCTTCCCCATAGAGAATGCCTGACTTTTTTTGTACTACTTGCAATTGGTGCCTTCTTATTGGAATAATTATGTGAAGAAAAATCAAAGGAGAATTCCCTGAAAATATCTGAATTTTCAAAAATTCCTTGGGGCAAGGAGCATGTCTTTGTGCTAGGTGTGGTATAAGCACATACAATGGGTTGCTCTCTCAAAGACAGTCCACATGCTTCCAAGCTCATATCTGGGAAAGTCAACTACAGTAACTCCTCACTTAACGTCCTCCCACTTAATGTTGTTTCGAAGTTACTTCGCTGCTCCATTAGGGAACATACTCATTTAAAGAAACAACAGTATAAGGGAGCATTGCACAAGTTCCTCTTCTCCGCCGACTCCTCCCCTCCCTCCCTCCCAGTGCTTCCCCTGTCACCAAACAGCTGTTTAGCGGCGCTTAGGACTTTCTGGGAGGGAGGGGAAAGCACTGCTTCTCTCCGGCCACTGGCTGTGCGGCTGCCCCTGCTCCTCCTGAGTCCTCCGGCCCACGCTCACAGGGCCACATTCTGAAAGGGGCTTTAGAGCTGCAGGCCAGGGCCCTGGGGCTCCCTTAGTCCAGGGCCCTGCAGCCCCTAAAGCCCCTGCGTTCCGAGTGGCCTGCCTGCTGGGGTGGGAGGGGCAGCTTCCAGAATCGTGGCCATGGGGGTGGTGCCGCGCTGCGCAGAGCCACCTGCACCAAACAGGAGCTGCCCCAGTTAAGTGCTCTGCACCTCCTGCCTGCCCCAACCCTGAGCCTCCTCCTGCACCCCCACCCCGAGCGCCCTCCCGCACCCTAACTCCCTCCGAGACCCCGTGCCCCCACCCTGAGTGCCCGCCCACACCCTAACTCCCTCCCAGACCCTGCACCTCCAGCCCTGAGCCCCAGGGGCACCTCCCCACCACAGTACAGTACTGTACAGTATATAATGCCTTTTGTCTGCCCCCCCAACATTTCCTTGGAACCTAACCCCCGCATTTACATTAAATCTTATGGGAAAATTGGATTCGTTTAACATCGTTTCACTTAACGTTGCATTTTTCAGGAACATAACTACAACGTTAAGTGAGGCGTTACTGTACAAAAAAAATCAAGGAGGAGCTTTAGCTGACTGGAACTGAGCCTGATTCTTATGGAAGTCTCTGAGCACTGTTACACAAAATATTTAATAATCATCACAAGCAATGCTAATGTTAAAACAAAACAAAAAAATCATATTGCATTCTGCTATTTCTCAAATGCCCCATCTCCTTCTGAAATTCAACAGACCACTTTGACTCTTCACCACCAGAACGCGGTAAAGGCACTCCAGAGAATTCCTCACACAGAACTGCTAACAAAAGCATGCTCAGCAGGTAAGGGATAATATTAGCCCAGTCCAGTCACTGCAATTTCCCTTGCTCAGAACAGATGTAATATATCTCTTTAGATAAAGCTTTCTATCCATCTTGCTCCTCGCGGCAGGTTGGGGCTTTCAGTGAATATGGTACCCTGCAGATAATTTCTCTGATGAGGACTGAGGTCTGTCATCAAGGCAAACTGGAGCCTGGTCTTGCATTCCTATTGCCCACTAAGCTAAATGAAAGGATCAAACAAAGCATTTAACAAAAGCTAAGAGATCCAAAAAAGCACTGCCTCTGCCTCTGAATCAAATTCTGATCCTGCAGGAATATTTTTTGAATCTGATGATTTATCTTGTTTAATTAAAAAATTATAACTCGACCCTAGGCATCAACAACAATTCTGGTTCAGCTTCTGTGTCAAAAAGACAAACTGAAATCATCTAAAGGAAAAGATAAAGCTGCCGTTTCAGTTCCCGATTCATTAGAAAAATTGATTGATTTTGAATAGCTGCAGCTGACAACAAAACTTCCTACTAATAGATTAACTCTTAAATTTTACAAGCTTCATGAGGATATGTCAGAAAAATAAGCTATAGTTAGGTAGATTCTATTGTTAAATCTGTAACACATAGGGAATGGCTGTTCTGGCCACAGATGAAGAGGAAATTATGCTGCTCCACTGGACAGAAGGAAGGAGCAGGATTTGGGGAGTCAGGGTAGAGGTTCTGCATCTCTGTGCACAACACGGTGAGTGGCTCTGGTATGGCTCACTGACATTGCCTTTCACAGAGTAACTGTACAGGAACAGGAGCAATAGCAGAGCACTTACACTTTGCAGCCTTGCAGGGTAGGATGCCTTTATCCCACTAGCCTCTTCTTCCTTTCCCTCGCTACATACACCTTTAAAACAAGCCCTGTTACTCTTGGTATCTGAATCATTTAAACTCCAAATGAGAGACAATAATAATTCCTCTTCTAGAGAATAATCTTCAGACGAATTTAGAGAAGTCTCTAACCATTAGCTTCTCCGCACACCTTTGTCTGCAGCAGCTTTAAGAGTACTAGGGGTCCCAAGAGCATACAAAGGGAAAGTACAATCTCTGACATTTTGGGTCAGGTTCTGTGTTGCATCTCCTGAGAGATGCATCCCAGAAGGGAAAGGGGATAAAGGTGGTTTTGTAGATTCTGGACTGTATAATTTAGAGCAACACCAGTGCTATCTTGGATGTTTGAAGGGTGTGTAGTGCATGTCGTATACAGCATACTCGTATACTCTCGGGGTTGATTGGAATATTGGCTACCAAAATCATGTCAGATGTTTGGGAGCTGTAAGATGGTGATTAAAATAACTTGAATTTGAAACATGGTGTCACCTAATGTTCTATCCTATCTGGTAGGAGTGACTATTATTTCTATACATGGTGTTGGTAAGACAACTACTAAAAGACCATGTCCACTTTGGGTATCCACAGTTTTAAAAGGATGCTGAAAAATGGGAGAGGATTCAGAAAAGAACTACAAGAATGATCCAAGGTCTGGAAAACGTGCCTTACAGTGAGAGAGATGACGAGCTCAATCTTTTTACCTTCCTTACTTGTATAATAGAGCCTGGATTGTTTAGCTATTGATAATCAGTATATATGGATGTCCTAGGTCCTTTGCTGAAGTAAAATTAACTTTCTGGAATTTATTCTCTCTCAGAGATACAAAATATATTTAGTTTCCCTCATTTTGTTGGACTATCAGTGACCTGCACAGAGCAATTACACAAGCATCCTTAGCCCCTCTGGTGCTGGCAGCTGTGATGTGTCTGCTTGATGGCAATGGGATTTGCACTGAGGAATCCCAGGTCCCGTTATTGAGGTGTTAAGAACAGTTGGGAATAAATCCTTATTTTTTTTTCAATTAATTCAATCACTGCTGTTATCCATAAAAATGAATAAATAAATAATTCTCCCATCGATAGTGTATGTCTGGCATCTGAGGTAAGAAAGCAATACAAACTAACCCATCATGTCAACAGCTGAATGAGTTCCTTCAGTAGAAAATCTCTTTTAAAATTAATGGCCTGGTGCAGCATGAGGAGTACTCAGGAAAGGAAATATTTATAGTTTTTTCTCCTAACTTCTGACCCTTGAAATTAAAAGCACTTATTTCACCCACCCCCTCAGTTCCAGTTAACCCTCAGGAAAAATGTCTTTCTTCATGGCAGGAATCGCTTTTAACGATATTAAGATGACGCAACTGTCTTTGGGTGATAAAACACAAAACTACATAAGAGAGTTTTAAACGTTAGCCTGGAAATTCTGACATGCCAAAAATCTCAGTGTTTTCAGTCTTTTATAAAGCTTTTACATATGCCTCTAATATGGCCATCTAGAAAATCTTCAAAAATGGTTGTTGCTGTTAACCAGCCCTTTGTTTCTTCCTGTTGTACCCAATGAGAATTGGTGCAGTGGCTATCGACAAGATCCCTATGTAATTTACAACTGTACATTAAATGAGGTTTTTCAGAATACTGAAAAATTGTTTCCAGTTGGTTGCACACCTGACAGTTGAATATAAAACTCCTGCCTCAAATCATAAGTGGAAATTCAATATAGTTTATGCACAGTATGAACAAAAAATAGTTTTCCTTTTAAAGGGGTAATAATGCAGTCAGAACTTCTTCAGTTGCCTTTCATGCACTAATAATTAAAGAAAAAATCAAAACAAAATCCCCAACTGGAAAATATACACACTGTTTATAATTACCTATTTTAAAGCTGTAATTGAGCATTTCATTATAAAGATGGTAATCAATTCAGAACAATACTCCAAAGACAGCACACACATCAAGAGACATAGCCATTATAATAACATATGCAGCAGTAACTTCCTTGGATTATCACCAGTTTGCTCAAGCATTTCTACTTTGAAAGATGAAACCTCCATAAGGTACACTGTAACACTCCATACAGAACTCCTCAGGCTCATCTTAAAGGCTAAAGATTTCCTGAAATACAGCTATTTTATCATCAAGAAAAATACATTATATTTGTTGATGGTTTTAAAAACTAAATAGTTCTTCAACCTTCTCCCCTAAGCAAAGAGGCTTGGCAGTTCTGGGCACCACATTTCATAAGAACAGAAGAACATAAGAATGACCGTACTGGGTCAGACCAAAGGTTCATCTAGCCCAGTATCCTGTCTACCGACAGTGGCCAATGCCAGGTGCCCCAGAGGGAGTGAACCCAACAGGCAATGATCAAGTGATCTCTCTCCTGCCATCCATCTCCACCCTCTGACAAACAGAGGCTAGGGACACCCTTCCTTACCCATCCTGGCTAATATCCATTAATGGACTTAACCTCCATGAATTTATCCAGTTCTCTTTTAAATGCTGTTATAGTCCTAGCCTTCACAACCTCCTCAGGGAAGGAGTTCCACAAGTTGACTGTGCGCTGTTTGAAGAACTACTTCCTTTTATTTGTTTTAAACCTGCTGCCCATTAATTTCATTTGGTGGCCCCTAGTTCTTGTATTATGGGAACAAGTAAATAACTTTTCCTTATTTACTTTCTCTACATCACTCATGATTTTATATACCTCTATCATATCCCCCCTTAGTCTCCTCTTTTCAGGAAAGATGTGGACACACTGGGGAAAGTCCAGAGAAGAGCAACAAAAATGATTAAAGGTCTAGAAAACATGACCTATCAGGGAAGATTGAAAAAATTGGATTTGTAATCTAGAGAAGAGAAGACTGAGAGGGGACATGATAAGAGTTTTCAAGTACGTAAAATATTGTTACAAGGAAGAGGGAGAAAAAATGTTCTCCTTAATCTCTGAGGATAGGACAAGAAGCAATGGGCTTATATTGCAGCAAGGGTAGTTTAAGTTGGACATTAGGAAAAACTTCCTAACTGTCAGGGTAGTTAAGCACTGTAATAAATTGCCTAGGAAGGTTGTGTAATCTCCATCATTGGAGGTTTTTATGAGCAGATTAGACAAACACCTGTCATGAGTGCAGGGGACTGGACTGGATGACCTCTCAAGGTCCCTTCCAGTCCCACATTTCTGATTCTATAACACGTTACAGTATCTCAGTAAGAGTAGCCTACTGATGATTACTGTCTCTGGAGACTAAGTTTTACAAAAGTTCTCATTCTTAAAATATCAGTTTCCATGGGTCATCTAAAAAATCACTTTGATGGGATTTTTTTTTTTTTTAGTATCAGAATAGAAATATCTACCTTACTGCTAAATAAACATGAAATCATTTTTGCTTCTGTAAAGAAACAAACAATAACAACTGTCCAAATTACGTTCTATTGTCTGTAATACAGTACTGAAGTGCTCAGGAAATTTCCATATAAAATATTTTGACGGTTAAGATTGTAAATAAATCTATTAATGTATGCAATATTATTAAAATAATTTGAATGTGAGGAAATGCATAGATAAAGGTTTTAGAAAGAACCTTAACTCTGCCCAACCGCAAACTATACACCATAACCCTCTTACAACTTCCCCGTCCTATCTAATATACATTTTCAGTGTAAGCCATAAACTGTCATGAACCATCCATCCACATATGGTCTACATGATCCTGATGTTCACCTACATAAGCCAGAGAAACCCACCTCTCGTCTCTGTTGTACAGACCAGTTACTAGATCTCCATCTCAACTTCCCACTATTCTCTAGAAATGACATGTTGCATTTTATTCTTCATATACAGTCCACACTAAACAAAGACCTCTCCTCCTCCCGCCCCCACTATCTACCATTTTCTTATCAGCTATCGTGGTCAATGTACTCTCTTAATATGATGGAGTTGTGTGTGAAATTTTGTCATTTCCTGACTTCTGTGTTCTTAACCATGCAGCCTTAATATTCCCTGAACCTCTTTTTCTATGTAATATACAGAGATGTTTAGTAATATCCAGTTATGTTACCACTCAAATGATGCCAGTTACATTTTTACACACTTTTTAGTTAGCATTCCTACTGTTGCTTTCTGTCTGTCTTTTATAAGAGGGAGTATCTGAAGCTTCAAATAATCGGTACTTGGAGTGCATTTGTTTGGCAATTTATTTCTATGAAGAATTTCTTAAGCTCCTTTTTTCAACAGTCTTAGTGTGTGTGTGTGTGTGTGTGTGCACGCGTGTGTGTTACTACTTGATAATATTAGTTATAGACATCCTTAGAGAGAAACATACTAAACAATTTCAGTATTTATACATGTAAAACAGATACGCTTAATGCATGGATAACTGTTTTTCACATTAAATATTTTTTCTGGCAAGTAGTAAATCAAAGGTATTTTATATAATAAATGCAGATAATATAGAGGTAGTGCAGAGTAATGAAACACCTTCAGATTTTTATTTAATTAGCACTTAGTTTTTCATTGTTCTGCATTAGTGTCTACTACTTATGGGGCATTTCTTATTTAAGTGTAGGATGGAATCTTCAAATGCACCAAACTGACTTAGGGCACAAGTCCCATTGCAAGTTCCACTTAAGTGCTTTTGAAAATCTCATGCATAGTGCTTACTAGAGTAAGAATACCCAAAGTGCCAGAGTATACATAGTGCTTAATAGAAGGTAATGAGTACAATTTTCAAGCGTGCCTAAGTGATTTAGTAGCGTGTGTAACTTTTGGAAATGGGACTTAGGCATATACGTCTCATTTAAAGTCAATGGGACGTAAGCTTCTAAGTACCTAAGTCACCTTTGAAAATGCAATTGTGGCCATGTCTACACTATGGGCACTACAGCGGCATAGCTATGACTGCTGAACCCCTGTAGTGTAGATGCTGACTACAGTAGGGTTTTTTCCATTGCTGTAGCAACTCCACCTCCCTGAGGGATGGTAGCTAGTTTGACAGAAGCATTCTTCTGTTGACCTAGCTGCATTTTCACTCAGGGTTAGGTATACATAGTTACAGCACTCAGAGGTGTGGATTGTTCATACCTTTGAGTGCTCTAGCTATTTGGACCTAAGTTTTACGTGTAAACTAGGCCTTAGGCTGCTGAGTCACTTAGGTGGTTTTGAAAATTTTACCAACTGGGACTCTTTGGGGTAGTAAGTAGGATTGGTGGCATATAGAGCTGGTTGAGAATTTTTTGATAAAATTTCTTTTTGTCAGAAAGTTCCAGTTTGTCAAAACCAATGCTTTTTGTGGGAACATATGAGTTTTGACAGAGCTTTATTCGGAAAATGGTTTCTCAAGGTCAGGCTGGATTTTCTGGTCAAAATGAGAGAAAAAGAGGACCCAGAGTAGCCAGTTGTCTAGCAGTTAGGGTACTCAGCTGGAAAGCAGAGGATCCAGTTTCAAGTCCCTGCTCTACTTGATTCAGACTAGAGGCTTGAATGTGGGTCTCCCATATCCCAGATGAGTGCCTTAGCACTTGAGCTACAGAGTGAATCTCTTACTAGCCCAGTGGATATTTAATTATACAAAGCGGAACCTCTCCCGAGACACTGAGAGCATAACCAGTTAGGACACTTTTCCTCAGATATGGGAGACTTTGGTTTATGTTCAAGCTGTGAATCTGCAGAGCAGGCACTTGAAATTGCTCGCTCTCTCCCACACTGCGTGCCCTAATCACCAGACCATTGTCTATTCTAGAGTGAATGAGTGAGTGTATGTCTTTCACTTTTTGTAAAAACAACTTTGAAAGATCTCCGTTTCGTCCTGATGCGGGATGGGAACAATTTTCAAAATCTTCACAATTTTCATGGGGTAGTAAAACCAGATCCTACCCAGCTCTAGTGATATGGTTGTGGGACTTAGTAAATGTTCACATTTAAATTATGATACAAAGCTATATTAAAATCCCCAAAGGATCTTTCTGTATCTCTCTTTTTTATCTTTTTTTTAAAAAACAATTTAATTGAAAGAATAAAATTTCCATAAATATGTATAAAATAACCATATTTTCCCCTCTTGAACATGGTTAGAAATTGAGAGAAATTCATGTTATGCCATTTCCCTTACAGAAATATTTATGATCATATTCCAAATATGGCATTGCAATATTATCATGTGTTGGGCAACTTTTTTCTGTACATGCTTTAGAAAATGAGGGGGAAATAATTGCCTGAACCCAACCTGGGCTGTTCAGATAACTAAGGTAAAATCCTGGCACCATTAAGGTCAATAGGACCTTTGTCATCGACTTCACTGGGTTGGTAATGATTTCACCCCATAGTATTGCACACTTTCCATTTGGGGAATTCTATAAGCCCTTGGACATCCCTCCCTTTTGGGGGAAGATGTGCGGATTTTTTATTTAATTTGGGTCCTAAACTGGAAAAACAAAAGAAAGCTGAGTCTTCTGAACTACTTAATTGAGAACACAAAGGGGTTCAGATTTACTTCTTGCTGTCCTTAGGGATATAGATGTTTTCTGATCAGTGCACACAATATTAGTTCTATAGTTTACTAACTGATATGAATTATAAGAGGAAAATCTACATTTGTTAGATAGTCATATATGTTAACACTCTAAATATTTCACTAGTTACGGTTCAGTAGAAAAATGTTCAGATGAGATCTAGGCTTTTTTCTTTTGGTTTGAATGTCATAGCAGTACACTTTAAAGACCTCCAGCTACACATAAATTGAAAAAGCAGAAATCCTGGAAATCTTGCTTTTATGAAGCATGTGTTTCAAATGCAATTAATTTGTCTCCTCTTCCTTTGGTAAGAAAATAACTTTAATCTCTTCAAGTCTGTCTTCTTGAGAGGGGTGTGTGTGTGTGTGTGTGTGTGAGAGAGAGATCCTGTTCTGCAGCTCTCTCTCTTTGCTGGTCTCTCTCTGCAGCTCTCTCTCTTTGCTGGTCTCCAGTAGGCTTCACCTGAGAGATACTTGTGCCTAATTACAAAAAAAACAAATTATTTTAACTCAGAAGAATGCAAAGTACAATGAAATGAAGTTGTTAAAAATGAAATAATAATACTTATTACTTTTTTACCATTAGCATTTAAATGTGAACATTATTCAATGCTGAACAGTTACAAAAGAAAAGAAAATACACATAAAAGAAACACATAGTAACTATAAAAGAAAAAAGCCTTTTTAAAATACACTTATGCTAAGTAGGCAGGCCAGTTCCTCAAGCATCCTGCTTGTCATTATCTTTTTCTTTATCAACTTCAGCTACTTCATCTATATCTTTGTAGGCATCATCATCAATTTCATCAGTATTCCCTTCCTGTTCATCTGATGGATATTGAGTCACCTCTTCTTCAGCCATTTTCTTCTCTAATCTTCAGTTGCGATACGCGCTCACCAGCCTGTTTCTGGTTTTTGAATAGATGATTCCTCAAACAAACCCATTTTGTTCTGCACATGCAATAATACATGGAAACATTGAAAGAATTTCTGCCACTGCTAGAGTGCAAGGAGGACACAACCCTTTCTACCATGATGAAGGAATAAGCTGTTTTGATTCAACGACTCCACGGGATTGCACTCCACGTTGTTTTACAACTGAATGGGCTACTTCTTGCTTTATAATTTGCTACCTCCATCAGAATTGTTTGTTCATTTGTATATCCTTTAAAATACACAACAGCCACTATGAGGTCATAAACTGAATTAAATTCATCATCACAAAGGTCTTAGCCCTGGAAGTGTGGATCAAGAAGGTAGACATCATTATGTTTGGAAGTGATTGCTTGATTTTTCTGTGATATTGTCCTGTGTATTGTCTTTTTCTCTTCAGCTTTGTAAGTGGACTCTCAGAAATATATTTCTTAACATTTGGAACTTGTTCTTGGCATCTGACAATGTAGAACTATCATTTTTCATATTCTGAATGGGCTGAACAATGGGTTCAAGCATTGATATAAATTTTGAGTTTCTCATCCAAAAGACGTCATCATCAAGAATGTCAGTGTGGATAACTCAGGAGCAACACGCAGCCACCCTTTCTTCATCTGCAGCTAATTGATGAGCTTTCTTGCATATTTCAAGATCTTAGAGACATTTAATAGAAGATGCCCATCAAGTGCAGCATGGCTTAGTCAGTGTGGATGAAACTAAGTGGTGTACTAAATGATGCTGAAAAATGGCTGTGGTACTTATTTGTTTTTGAAAAACTTGACAATGCTTTTCACTTTTCATAGGTTCCCAGGCCAGAAGGGACCACTGTGATCATCCAGTCTGACCTCCTGTAGAACACAGGCCATAGAATTCCCCCAAAATAATTCCTAGAGCATATTTAAAAAAAAATCCAATATTGGTTTTAAAATTGGAAGTGATAAAGAATCCACAATGACTCTTGGTTCCAATGGTTAATTACTCTCACCATTCAAAAATTATGCCTGATTTTCTGTGTGAATTTCTCTAGCTTCAACTTCCAGCTATTGGATCATATTATACCTTTCACTGAAGATTAAATTAAATATTTTTTCCCCATGTAGGTACTTATAGACTGTAATCATATCACTGCTTAACCTTCTCTTTAAGATAAATAGATAAAGTCAATTAGCTCAATCCCTATAAGGCATGTTTTCTAATCCTTTTATCATTTCCATGGCTATTCTTGAATTGTGGACAATAGTATTCCAGCAGTGGTCCCACCACTGCCAAATATAGAGGTAAATAACCTCTCTATTCCTACTCAAGCTGCCCGTTTATATGTCCTAGGATTGCATTAGCTCTTTTGACCACAATGTCACTCTTGGGAGCTCATGCTCAGCTGTTCACCCACCAAGACCACAAATCTTTTTTAGAGTCACTGCCTCCCATGATATAGGATGGAGGGCTCTAAGTATGGTCTGCATTCTTTGTTCCTAGATGTATATATTTATATTTAGCCCCATTAACATGCATATTGTTTGCTTGCACCCAGTTTATACTGTGTTCCAGATTGTTCTGCTCAGTGACCTGTCCACTTCATTATTCACCACTCCCCCAACTTTTGTGTCATCTGCAAACTTTATCCGTGACGATTTTATGTTTTCTTCTTGGTCCTTGACAAAAACTTTAAATAGCATAGGGCCAAGAACTAATCCCTGCAGAACCCCACTGGAAACATATCTGCTCAATTATGGTTCTCCATTTACAGTTACATTTTGAGATCTATTAGTTTGCCTGTTTTTAATCCATATAATGTGTGCCATGTTGATTTTATATCATTCTAATGTTTTAACCAAAACGTTGTGCAGTATCAAGGAAAACACCTAACAGAAATCTACGAGTCTTGTTTATTACACCAATACTATCACCTTCATCAACCAAACTTGTAATCTCATCAAAAAATATATTGAGTTAGTTTAACAGAATCTATTTTCCATAAACCCATGTTGATATGCATTAATTACCCTCCTTTACTAGTTTATTAATTGCGTCCTGTATCAACTGCTCCATTACCTTGCCCAGGATCAAATTCAGGCTGACAGGCCTATAATTACCTGGTTCATCTTGTTTACCCTTTTAAAAAAGTGACACATTAGCTTTCTTCTAGTCATCTGGAACATCCCAAATGCTCCAAGACTTATTGAAAATCAACTTTTACGGTCCATTTTCACACATTATGAGAAAGTTGTCAGTTCTTGTATATCATCAGTGAAAAGCTGCTTCATATGGGCAATGCATCCATAACATGGAAGATGTGGATACTCAGTTATCAACAAAGCCTAAGTAACTTTCATATTAGCTATGTTTTCAGTCACAACCAAAATAACCTTCCATGGACCCAATTCATTTATTATATTTTTTAACTGGTGAACAATATATTGGGTTGTGTGGTGATGCTCAGTTATGCATTGGAATGAGTAAAACACTGGTTGTAGAGTTGTAACCATGAAGTTGATGACACCTTCACTGCAAATACTGCTCCATCCATCAGACAGTAGAGACACTTGAGGAGTTTGTGCAACACCAATTCCATGGGCGGCGGGTATAATAGCCCAGGGAAGGCTTTGCCTACCCTGGCCCTGCTGCCGACCCACCGCTGGACAACAGGGCCACAGTGACTTCCCTGAGACCTCCACCGCCTCCTCCACTCCACCTCCCCACCCCCAAAGGTCCCCGCTGCTCGCCGCATCCCTCCTCCCTGGGACAGGGGAGTGAGGAGTGATGTGGAGAGCCGGTGGACTGAGAAGGCTCGGCCGGGCGCTGCTGGGGCCGGTGGCTCAGCGGGGGGGCAGGTGGAGCTGGCGCTCAGGGAGCTGCTGGTGGCTCGGCCCAACCTGACTCTGCCAGGGGGGCGTCAGGGGCGGGAGGGCCAGTGGCTCAGCCCAGTGCTGGGGCTGGCCTGGCACTTGGGGAGGCTACCAGCCCGGCCTGGGGCTGGCCCAACTCTGGCAGTGTTGGGGCCGCCCCGGCACTCGGAAAGGAGGGCAGTCAGTTGGGGGGGGGGTGGCGGCTCGGCCCGATGTGGCTGGGGTGTGCGGGCTGGGGCTCCTCCGGTCAGGGGAGACCCTCAAGGCTTTTCCTTTTATGGGGGGGGGGGAAGTGGGCAGAAGGGGCGGGGCCGGCGGGCTAGCCTCCCCAAAGCGGGGTTTCACTCTCTGCCCATAACTAACTCTCTTTTTCACTTTGTCTGCTTCAGCATTCAGAAGACTTTCTGCAAGCTGTTTTCTGTTTGGTTCTTATGAAAAAATTCTGGGACGTAGGGCTTTTCGGCTATATGAAATGGTGTATTGCTGGCATAATTACCTATAGAAACTTACGGTCAAGTTCATTTTTCTGGTTATAGGACATTCTATCCCTTAATACCAATTTGATGAATGTCTGAAGACTTTCCAGGAGTAGGAGTTTTCAGTGCTGAAGCAGATGGAGTAACACAATTTGTATTAGAAGATGAAAAAATGTCATTCATATCTTCATGAAAAGACTCCATGTTTCATGGTGATGCTGCCAAAGATGGAGTAAAATGAGAATGCACAAAAGAAAACAAATTTTGTTGTAACCCAGGTTTCCCTTTTTTGATGCTTGACTTCAATAGTCTATCTTTGACAGTAGCTGGACACATCACAAGAGTTCAACAGTGTTTCTCCATTCTATCTACATGTATCACATACTCAGAAGCACAGAAATCGCACTTAGCTATAACAGTTTTTCCATGTTCGTGTCTAGTAAAAATGTCTACACAAATGATTCTTTCTCAGAGTCATGCATAATTTATTATGTCATTGTTATGAACGCCTCACTACTTTTGGAATGCTCTCTAGATTGTGAAGTATCTAAGTCAGCCAATAGCCATTCACATCTTTTCTGTCTGTGTTGGGAGAGAAGGTTTAGTGACACTTGAGCTACATCGATACTAGCACTTTTGTCGGTAAAACTTTTGCCGATCAAGGACGTGAAAACACACTCTCCTGATCGACATAAGTTACACCGACAGAAGTGCTGGTGCAGACAGTGCTATGTTGGCAGGAATACCTACTGCCATTCCTTGGGGACAGTTTAATTATGCTAATGGGAGAGCTCTCTCCCGACGTAGAGCAGCTACACAGGAGACCTTACAGCTGAGCAGCATATATTAATGGCCTGGTATGCAAATGAAGATAGACAGACAATGTTTGTTCTAGAAGATTTCAGCCAGTCAACATGCTCAGCTTTCAATTAGTTCACCTTTCCCTCAACAGGTAGTTAGCATGTAGTCAACTGAGCAATCAAGACTTTAAGTGAAAAGGTGGCACCATGATGCAGTCAAAAAGGTAGGCGGCTGCTTACGTTAGGGCATTCTTTCTGGAATATTTGACAGCATTTGACCATGGTCAAATGATAGGTGGTCAGTTGACCTGCCAATTGACATTGTTTGACTGGTCAATTGACAGGCTTGCCAAGCCTAAGTGTGCTGTGTTGCAAGGTTTTTATTCTTCGTCATATCTTTTGGGAGCACACTGCTAAATCTCAATAGCTAACTTTCTTTTTTACTGGTTGTGGACTAAGTAATGACCAAAAGAGGTTTCAGTTGCAGGTGAGGTGAACTTGATGACCATTAGAGATAGCAGCAGCTGTTATTAAAAAATAATAGGCAGAGGCACATTGAAAAGGGTAAGGCAAAATTCAGTGTCATTTACTTCAGTTTCAAACAGAATTGAACTTCATTCTCTACTTAGCTTAGAGGAGCTAGACCTCGTGGGTATTTACTGAAATGTTGTGTGAAGAGGAGCAACGTCAGTAAAAGGACATAGGTAATATCCAGGCCCTCATGTATTTTACTGCAGCACAGCAACATAGGTGCAGGGAGATGAGCCACTGAACTGCCAGTAAGGTCATTCCTCCCTGATGCATGAGGGAAAGGATCTTCTGAGCCAAGTTGCTTGGGCAAAATCATCTGAACCAAAGCCCTGAGTAGTGGAGCTTTGTCCCTTCAAAGCATATTCAGAAACTCATCCTTAAAAATAATAATATTTCTAAGATAATTAGAGCATTTTCCAGCAAACTTTGGTTTCCATTGTGCCAGGAGGATAGGGATAGAGACAGTAGAAGGTGATATCCACTTGACAGCAATGCAGCATTTCAACCTACTAACAAAATATCTTCCTCCTGATAGCAACACTCATGCTCTGGCTCCTTGCTCACCTGTGTTGTGCCTTTCTTTCCAAATGGAAGAGATGATAGCACCAGGGGAGATAGGTAAGCTAGAGACGTGGCTTCTGATAATTCATTACTGGTGTCTGGTAGCAATTGTACCTTAGACACTAAATGATCTGTTATGAGAACACTTAACTTCTCTGTTCTCAGTCCACTTCTATACACACCATCTCCCATGTGAGCACATCCTATTGCAATATAATTTCTACAACTTTTATGCAGCTAACATCCAATTCTCTTTTCCCTTTAGGTCTTTCACTGACCCCACCCTTGACTTCTTCAACATCTGTCTTAAATACATCTACATTTTATTTCATTATTATAACTTTCTTATTTGCCTGTCATAATGGCAACAACACAAGAATAACTGCTTTGCAAGGGAAGTACCTTCATCTCCCTGTTCAGCTCTGACCTTCTGTGACGGGGTTGGGACTCACTACCACAGTGCCTCCCGCTGGTCGCTCCTGGGAATTAGCTCAGTCCGCTGGGGGCACCCACTCCTGGTGGTGTCCCGTCCGTCTCTCGCTCTCCGTTGGTGTTTTGACCTGCGTTGCTCCCTTCTGCTCGCGGTGTCCCCTTCAGGACACTGCCCTCCGGCAGTGCCCCCTACTCCATCCTCACCCCCTTCCGGGGGGTGGGGTTAACAGCAGTCTTTCACCTCGCCCCAGCCACAGTGGTCAACCACACCCCAAAGTCTAACCCCTTCCCTCAGGGGTCTAGCGCAGTCCTCTGTGGCCACTTCCAACAGCCAGGTGTAATACAAAGGGGAAGGGGGGGACCCAGGCCTGCCCTCTACTCTGGGTCCCGGCCCAGGGACCCTCTGGCAGCAGCCTCCCTGCCCTCCTTCGCTCCACTTATCCCTGGGCAGCTTCCCCTTCGGCCCCTTTGCACCATGTGGGCCCTTCAATCAGGGCCTGCAGCCTGGCAGGTACCGGGCTGGAGTTCCCTTCTGCTCCCCCGAGCCTGCCCAGCACTGTGCTGTCCCAGGTGCTGGTCTTCTCGCTCAGGAGACAGACCTTCCTTTCTGAAGATCTGGGAGAGACTCCCTGCTCCTCTCATGGGCAGCCTTTATATAGGGCTGAGCCCGGCCCTGATTGGCTGCCTCATGCCCAGCCCTGATTGGCTCTCTAACAGCTGTCCCTGATTGGCTGCCACTTTGCACAGCCTCTCTGGCCTGTCTTAGCCCACTCTCACAGGGGGGTGGGGCACTTGCCCCACCACACCTTCCTTTTACCTTTCAGGTCCATAACTGTAGACACATCATCAACATTCATATCTGCCTTTACCTTGGCAATAGTTCTGCTGAATGGCTTGTCCCTGAGTTTTTCACTTCACACCTTGATTACTGTTAGCTCCCTCTTCTGTGTCCCCTCCAACTCACTTATCCAAACTCAACAGAATGCTGCAGTGTCCTTTCTTACATCTACACAAACGTCCTTTCCTATCCTATTCTTCAAGGCCCTTCATAGACATACTTCCTTATCTTATCTCTTCCTGTATTCCCATTTGATCCTTCTATCTTCAAGTTCTGGCCCATTCCTTACTTTAAGCTTTACAAATGTATCCCTTGATTTCACAGCATCAGCTACCAATCTACCCTCCTCCTGCTTTTTTTCTGTTGACTTTTTTATTCCTTTTTAAAACACAATCAGAAGCCCTTCTCTTGAATGTTGACTACAACAAGTAAGCTTTTATCAAGCCTTCACATCTCTCCAAATAGAAACAACCAGGGAGCTATAAACTAGTTAGTCTCCAGAATTTACAGAGAACCAAAGTTCAACTATTTTAAAGGATATATTGTTAGAATTTTTTCTAGGTCTAGGTGTTATATGTAGAAAGCATCAAGGTATCACCAAAAAAAAATTGGCCAGGGCTTTGTAAAATAATGGGGTTAGTTTGTTTTTGTCTATTCATTAATGTGTCTCTTAGAGTAATTAGGGTCAGATAGTTACTACATTCTTATATTTGGATCATTAAAGTTTGACTATAACAGTTTGTTTAATAGGTGAAGATGGGCTATTTGGCTAACAAGGGCAAGCATTATTTTTTTCCATTTGGAGTGTTCTTGTCATAGGCTTATTTCACTGATAATAAAATTTATTTATATTTCCATCTTCATTTATCCCATACCTTCCAAATGCCAGGGGACTGCAATCAATTACTGGAGAGGTAATAGATTTTGTCATAGCAATCTTTTTCTACAGTTGTACTCTGCTACTTACTTTCACAAATGCAAACACAGTAGGGGGTCAGTGGGAGGCCTAACCTTTCTCTCTACTTTTCACTTTCCACCCTGAAGGGAGTTGAGGTGGAGGTTCTGCAAAGCATCTAAAATGGAAGATCTGAACCACTCATTGCTATTATTTACAGATATGATGGAGGTTTCTAAAGTGTACTATAAAAAAGAACACACATTGAGCTACACTGCCTGGCCCTGTTGATCATTTTACTGACTATTTTATTTCCTTCCAAGAACGGCCTGTTCACTTCAGGAGATTCCCTTTGGTGTCTAGAAGGATAGCGAGTGAGAGTCTTATTAAGGAAGCTCCCACAATAAGAATGTCCGTAGGCTTTTGTTGACTTTTGAGTCCTTTTTCAGAATCTGTATGTTTCTTTTTCTAAGTGTAATAAAAATTACTATATTTTACAAAGACCTTTTATAGTGCTCAAGAATATATTTTTTTCCAAAAGAGCAACTATGGGCAAATATTTTTTTTGTGCCGTTATGTCATATTTTAGTATGGGAAATGCATAGTGCTTTTATTGCTTCAGGAAGTTTTTGTACTTTATTATCAAATCATCTTATAATGCCAACTGCTTTTGAAAAATAACCATTGCAGTTCTCCATCTCTTCCTCTAATATGGTTGTATTGCCATCAGCAATGTTATAATAAAGTGCAGTCAGCCTAATCTAGCTGCAACTGGATTACTGTCCTGTGTACACTCTGTGAATTCACTGTCTCAGTGAGTTATGCTTCATTCTGATTAGGCAACAAGTATTTTGGATAATATTGAAACAAAGCTGTAAAAGGTTAAAAGAAAAAGAAGAAACCATAAAAACAAGAAACTGCAGATACACCAGATTAAAGATGCCTTGTTGTGTTGCAGCCAAAGGTTTGGCCTGTTGTTAACTTCTAGTTTACTTTATTATCCATGATACCCAATATGCTTTTATAGTGCTCCTAAACTCCGTGCACAGCCCATGTAAATGAGCTCCTGGGGGAGGTGGGAGAAAGTATATTAGGGAGGATTGTAAGGATAAGAGCAGCGCAGTTCCATCACTATTTCTACAGGAGCCACTGTTCTGATTAGTGGGTCACCCAATGCAGCAGGACTGGCTAGTGGAGCCACATAGTCAATGACTTACTAGCTCCCCTCTCATCTGCCGCCAATAATTCCTTACATTCTTGGGCACAGAAAACCCCTATGGAGCTGTGCTCCACAGTGCACAGACAGTACAGATCTCTTCACTCTCTCAGGGTATGTCTGCACTACGAAATTAGGTCGATTTAATAGAAGTTGATTTTTTAGAAATCGATTTGATAGTCGATTGTGTGTGGCACCACTAAGCGCATTAAGTCGGTGGTGTGCGTGCACAGTACCGAGGCTGGCGTCGACTTTCGGAGCATTGCACTGTGGTAGCTATCCTCCGTTGCCCATTGGAATTCTGGATTGAGCTCCCAATGCCTGATGGGGCAAAAACATTGTCACGGGTGGTTCTGGGTACATGTCGTCAGGCCCCGCTCCCTCCCTCCCTCTCTCCCTCCTTGAAAGCAATGGCAAAAAATCGTTTCTCGACTTTTTTCCTGGGTTACCCGTGCAAACGACATACCATGGCAAGCATGGAGCCCGCTCAGCTCACTGTCACCGTATGTCTCATGGGTGCTGCTGGCAGATGTGGTACTGCCGTGCTACACAGCAGCATCCCCTTGCCTTGCCGTGCCTTGCATATGGCAGATGGTGGAATACGACTGCTAGCCGTCATCGTCGTCCCGTGGGTGCTCCTGGCCAGCCTCGGTGAGGTCGGTCGGGGGCGCCTGGACAAAAATGGAAATAACTCCAGGTCATTCTCTTCTTTAAGTTTTGTCTAATGGAGATTCAGTCCTGCCTGGAATATCATGCCAGCTGGTGGCTTCTGCGTCAGGCTGCTCTCCCAGTCGGCAGCACCGCGCGGTCGCACCTACCCCTTGCTCCCATGGCTCATGAAGCCTGGACAGTAGTAAGGAGCAGTTCAACTATAGGCTGAGCAAGTGCATAATGGTGGTAGAATGTGCCTTTGGATGTTTAAAAGCTCGCTGGTGCAGTTTACTGACTCAGTTAGACCTCAGCGAAACCAATATTCCCATCGTTATTACTGCTTGCTGTGCGCTCCACAATATCTGTGAGAGTAAGGGGGAGACGTTTATGGTGGGGTGGGAGGTTGAGGCAAATCGCCTGGCCATTGATTACGCGCAGCCAGACACCAGGGCGGTTAGAAGAGCACGGCAGGGCGTGCTGTGCATCAGAGAAGCTTTGAAAACCAGTTTCATGATTGGCCAGGCTACGGTGTGAAAGTTCTGTTTGTTTCTCCTTGATGAAAACCCGCCCCCTTGGTTCACTCTACTTCCCTGTAAGCCAACCGCCCTCCCCTCCCCCCTTTGATCTCCGCTTGCAGAGGCAATAAAGTTATTGTTGTTTCAAATTCATGCATTCTTTATTAATTCGTCACACAAATGGGGGGATAACTGCCAAGGTGGCCCGCTATGGGAGGAGGGAAGCACGGGGTGGAGTAGTTGTAGGGGCACCCCCTAGAATGGCATGCAGCTAATCATAGAAGCGGCATGTCTGGGACTCTGACCTGGAGCAGCCGGTTGCCTCTCTGCTTCTTTGGTAGGCTTCAGGTGGCACTGCTGCGGGTCCCTGTTATAAGCTCTGTCCTTCATGCCCTTGGAGATTTTTTTCAAATATTCCGGCATTTCATCTTTTGGAACGGAGTTTGGATAGCACGGATTTGTCTCCCCATACAGCGTTCGGTCCATGCTGGAGCTCTTTTGCGATTCTGGGACTCCATGGTCACCTGTGCTGTTGAGCTCTGCATGGTCACCTGTGCTGATCAGCTCGCCACGCTGGCCAAACAGGAAATGAAATTCAAAAGTTCGCGGGGCTTTTCCTGTCTACCTGGCCAGTGCATCTGAGTTGAGAGTGCTGTCCAGAGTGGTCACAATGGAGCACTCTGGGATAGCTCCCGGAGGCCAATACCATTGAATTGCATCCACACTACCCCAAATTTGACCCAGCAGGGTCGATTTCAGCGCTAATCCTCTCGTCAGGGAGGAGTACAGAAATTGATTTTAAGAGCCCTTTAAGTCGACAAAAATGGCTTCGTCGTGTGGACGGGTGCAGGGTTAAATTGATCTAACGCTGCTAAATTCGACCTAAACTCATAGTGTAGACCAGGGCTCAGATTCTGAAATCTTTCAATAGGGGAATACAATAGTTTTTTTTTTTCCCTTTAGGTCCACAAGGTAGAATATTCCTATCTATGGACAAAAAACAATCCTGATTTAGACTGGTTGTTTAGCACAGGAATAATATATATAAGCCACCAAAAACTAAGACAGCATGTTGGTATTAAGCTACCGCTTGTCTGGAGAAAAGAAAGATGTTAAAAAAATATTTGTATTGCATTGTGTTTTTCATTGGCTTTAAATGAAAAGGCAATTCTCTTCAAAGGAATATACATTAATACTAAACATAAGAACTGAAAGAATTTTGTGTGTAGAAGTCTTCCAGTGAATCAGTCACTTTGCCGGGAAAACTCTCATTTCATTTTGTTCTTAAAGCCAAACTTTGGGGGGGAGTGGTAGGGGATCTGAATAGTGGGTCATACTTTTGCTTGATAAAAATCTATTTTATTATATTATCAATTATTGCTTCCTTTCTATATAATTAGGAAGAAACACAGGTTCTATAGCATTATCATAGATCTCACCATATCCCTATTCAATTGAGTTTGCTGGAAAACAATTCCAATAGATTAAATAAAATATTTATTTTAGCTGGTTTTCACCAGGTTTGATCATATGCATTTCTACAAAGGAACAATGTATGCTTTAATTAATAGTTTCTGCCTAGGATAAACTCAAAGTTGGAAGATTTAAGGGTTATAACAGTCAAGCCATTCTAGGATTATTGCAGGTCAAAGTAGAGGGGCATTGACAGAGTATGTGTTTAAGAAAGATTTATTTCCTTCAGCATGCAAGTTTCCAGAAAAACACATCCATATCCCCACTTCCTAAAGATATAGGGTGAAATCCTGGCCCCATTGAACTGTCAGCATTAGAAATAACCTGGGTCTGCTAACAGATACGTTGGCACAGTTTCTTAAATGGTTTAAACTGTCCTAACTCCATTGAAATCAATACCAACTGGAGTCATTGCAGCTGAGAATCTGCCCCATTATCGCTGGAGGCTTCTAGCATTGCTTTAAAAAAAAAAGATTCTAAAAGTTACAGATGTACAAATTCTCAGCAAGAATTTTTTAAAGTTTTTTTTTTAATTCTGTGCATTCTCCCACCACAATGAGAGAGACTTCACCCTCCCCATCCTCAAAAGCCATAAAATCATGGAAGATTGGTCCATCTGTTACTATTAGCTCTGATAGTCAGGGATGCAACTCCATGCTCTGGGGTCCCTAAGCCTCTGACTGTCAGATGCATGGACTGCATGACAGGGGATGGATCACTTGATAATTGCCCTGTTCTGTTCATTCTGTTTGAAGCATCTGGCATTGGCCCCTGTTGGAAGATAGAATATTGGGCTGGATAGACCATTGGTATGACCCAGTATTGCTGTTTTTATTGTAAATATTACAAAAGTACATGTAAACAATGCTTATTCATCAATTCCATTATTTGGAAGGAAAGTAGGGAAAAATGAAGATGGCCAAAATAAAGTGTCCTAGTGTACAGTTTCCCATAGGAAAAAGAATTCTGTGTTAATATGTTTTTATAGTCTATAAAAGTGACTAAGATGTCAGAGCTTTCTAAGTGTCAGGATATGTGACATCTTGCAAATGCATGTATGCTATAGATAGCTGATAATTTAGAACATGAATCATACTATAGAACGATTAGGCTAATAGGAACAGATATTCTTGTCTGTTTTAGGATTACATATAAAAAAGTTGATTAAGATATTCATTTACAAGAGAGTCTTCTTCATACAGGGAATTCCACTAAATAGCAATTTATTTAATGGAAAATCCTGCCTAATAGATATTTTTTTCTTTGTATCAAACTGCTTTGCACTAATTTAGTACAAATGTGGCACTTTAGTATCAACTCTCATTAAGCTCTTCTCCATTTTTTACATACTTATTTTCCGCTCTGCACAATAATGGGGGTCAGTTCCCTGGTTACCCTGCATAATTTGTCCATGCTCCACAGTTGCACAACCATTTGCATCCTGAGCAGAGAACTCCCCAAGGAATAGGCACATAGCACCTACGTGTCTGCCACGTCCTGCTTCTTCTCCAATGTCAGTGATTCTTCTCTCTTGTCCTGGACTCAGTGCTAGGAGATTGCTTTAGGGAGGGCATGCAGGTTTTTTTTCCACCAGCTGAGCTTGCTTCCTCTTAACATGGATACTCTGTCACAATGCGACCAGCTCTCCAGCCCTCTTCTTCTCCCCTCTCCATTATGTAGCCTTGAGTGTGGGACCACTAGATCACACATTAAGTTGTTTTTTCCAGGGCTTTCTCACTAAGTCCCCCAGAATGCACTCTGGCTTTAAGAGCCCAGGAAGTTTGGTGCCTTGTGGATGCCCAAGCTCTCTGGGAACCAGGTTACCAGACACTCTCCATTCTGTTTTGGGACAGAATCCTGAGGCCAATTCCTGGATCCCTTAGTCTCAATAGAGAGTAGGTCCTGAAGCTACTTGGAGGTGTTGTTGAACTGCTCTCTCTTTAAAGTGCTCACTAATGCATATGGGTTATTGTCTGGCTATGCCTAAAGAAGGAGAGGAGACATTTGACATGAGCTCAATCAGGCTGCAACTTTATTATTAGATGTCTGGGACAGCAGATAAAAGTGTACAGTGCAGGCAACCCCATGTTTAGTCCATAATTACCCGGGAGGCTTTTACCAGGCCCTCTCTTTTTTTCCATCCAGGTCCCTTCAGCAAATCCATTGCCGGGACCTTACCATTCACCCGCCCCCCTTGTAGGAGGGTTAAGATGGACTATAAGAATGGGGGGTTGGCTCCCGGCCATGCAAATCATAAGAGTTCTCAACTGCCCCCGGTTTGTTCCTTTAATGTACACCTCTTTTTAAGTCTGCTTCAGGTGCAGAGCTGCCCCTTTTAAACCCCGTATTCCCAGGGGATGAGTCAGCGACAACACAGCATTTTTCCTTCCCCCCCCCAGCCATAAAGCATTGTTCCCTTCACTCGGCCAGCCAGCCAAATACCACCCCCACCCCGCTTAAAGGTGCAGAAGGGAAGGTTCATGGAAAGGTTCACACCTCCTTTACCCTTTATTTTTTTTTTAAAAAGCAACTAGTAAAGATAGTAAAGAACAAGTAAGGTTGCACAAGTAATATCTCAAAAAGTGAATATATGCAAATATTAGGGTGTTCAGGTTCCCCCAGCAACATTAACTTGGCTACGTTTGCACATATGTAGCACTTTCTACACATACTTTACTCTTAAATGTGTAGCTTAATCTGCAGTTGTTAAACATATAAATGTAAATCTTAAAACAGTTTGCAATGTGGACAAATTAACATTTCAGTAAAAAAGGACTCGTGCTTTTCCTGATTTCCATGGTTTTCTGTGATTTTCAGCAGCAATCTTGAAGTTACCTTGACTTCAGGTTTTTTTGTACTATTGTTTCGGCCTTGTTAAACCGTTTGTATGTATGCCAATTACTATGTGGGAAATAATATGAAACAGTGTCTGGAACAATAATTCTATTCTTTAGCATTAAAGAGTTGAAGGAAAAACTCTCTGTTTTAACTGTTTCATATTTAACTTGAGGAAGCTCAGAACTGGGACATTTATTGGAAAATTCTAAATAATGACAAAACATGTTGTGGCAAATTGAAATCAATTTTGACTATTACCTTTTTTTAAAAAAGGTTAATGAAAGCAAAATCCTGCCTGCATTATTGTCACTATTTAATATTGATATTGCGGTGTAGCCCGAAGGCCCTCGACAGGATCATATTTGTATTGTGATAGGATCTGTACAGACAATCATACTGGGGGGAACTGGGGTTGGGCCATGCTAGATACATGGAGGATCTCTGAGCTGTTTTGCTAGCGGAGAGCAGGACTGTTCAGAGAACCTTCTAAGACTAGGCTCTGTAACAGTCTATTCCACTACCTTTAAAAGAAGGCAGCATATACAGTGGGTCTTAACTATGCTTCCAAGCCAGGAAGTCATGCCCCCACTAGGCTGTGGTGCACTGACGGGATGCATTAGCCATTTCAGTTTAGTGCTTAAGGAAATGCTTTGCTGGAATTGTATCTAGATAAATATGCACACTGTATGCCATATAGTACCAAACCCAGACAAATAGTGTGCATATTTTAAAAAAAGAACAAAAAACAAAATACTATCCCAAACTACTTTTCTAACATCTGCCTGTTTGATAAAAGAACAAGTTAGACCTAGGACTGCAGGCAGTTGCTGTTGTTTCTGTAGAAGTATATTAGTTTCATATGTTCCATTTGGAAGAGTCTGAAATTTATCATTGTAAAAACAATTCCAAGTCCTATTTTTGTTAAGTCAGAATAATTTCTTGCTCACCTAACATGCTCCATCATTTTCAGCCCTGATTGTCTTTCTATTTGTTTTTCCTGGTGGTGTTTCTAGTTTAAGGGTGGCTGAGTAGTTTGTGACTACTGAACTGGTAAGAGTTTTTTCTACCCTGTCTGACTGGCTCAACAGTTATTAATGTTTCTTTTCAGCCAAGATTTGAGGATGAAATCTGTTTATCGAACAGTAGATGGAAAACTACTTGACTTGCTGAGGAGCTGAGTTGCAGGGGCTAGAAAGTGGGCACATTCTAGAATTGTGGGTGTGGTGAATGAAGCATGAAAATAGAGTATCACCACTTTTCTCCTCACTTCAATCCTATCTGCTTTGTCATATACGGGACATGGTCAGCTGTTTTGTTGTTGTTTTTTTTAGCAAGTATTATGCAAATTGTTTTCCCATCAAACCAAACCCCAGATCAGAACACTCCTGAAGTTTAGAAAAGTTCAGCTCTATATCCCGTTTAGGCCAATCCAGCCCCCCAGATTTGAATGCATCTGCACTTTGAGGAGGCTGGGGTCTGGTTACTAACTTGGTCCTATGCTAGGCATATAGGGCTACATTTTCTGCTATTGTAAATTGGTTCCATACGTGCTGGAACTAGGGGTGCTGGGGATGCTGCCGCATCCCCGGGTTTGAAGTGGTTTCCATCATATACAGGATTTACAGTTTGGTTCAATGGCCTTCAGCACCCCCACTATAAAAACTGTTCCAGCACCCCTGATTGGTGCAACTCCACAGACTAGAGTAGACCGGGATCAGTTAACAACAGCAGAAAAAATTGGCTCAGCTTTTTTATGGGAATTGACATATCTGGCTTCCCTAAATTCCTGTGGCTGGGAGGAGAAGGGGCTATCAGAAATTCTCATCTGGAAACTGTTTGCACTAGGGCAGTGTCCACTTCCAGAGTATTCATGTTACTACTGGAGACTTAATATTTATGTCCTCCTCATTTCAGAGGAGTATTTCCTCTTCTGAAACTTTACTGGGATTTCCCCCTTTGCCTCAGATGTTTGATTTTTCTAAAAGGAGTTTTCAAGTGCAGTACATATGCTGGATTTGTTCCCAAAAGTCATTCTGGAAGAGGGCCTTTTGGTGTGAGAGTTCAGCATCTCAAGCTCTCTTTCAGAAGTCACATGGGAATGTGGACAACCAAACCTTCAGTTTCAGCAGTTGTGTATTTGGTTTGTAGATGAATATAGTTGGGAGTATTCCATGGAATACTGCCTTTGCAGCATATGATTGAACAATACCTCTGTTAGGCTTCTGTTATCTTGTTTCTATTGAAGTCTTTGGGAATTGTCATTGACTTCAGTTGAAGAATAGGACCCTCACTTTATAGTCAGTGCTGAAGATATGTTTTTCACTGATATTACAAAACTTGAGAATTGATATTGTATATTCCAGTTAGGACACACTAGAATGAGAAAAACAAAATCCTCTGCACCATCACCTCCAAGCCTTTTTGCATGTAGGCCTCTAGGCATGATATGACCTCCCATAGCTCATCTGCAAGACTCCTGCTCTACCTACATTTAAGTCCCTTTTAAAAAACTCTCTTTTGCTGTGCTGAATACAGTGAATAGTTAATACAGTGGTATTAAAAAAAAATCTGTCTTTGTTGCTCCTTTTCCCATAACATCTAGCTACACTTTTGTTTTTCTCCACGCTGTGATCGCCTCAGGGCAGGGACTATCTCTTCTTGAATCACTGGAAAGCTTGTAGCACACTGTTGGTGCTCACAAATAGACTATGATGAAGAAGTTGAA
The DNA here is from genome assembly GCF_002925995.2 of Terrapene triunguis. Lineage (NCBI taxonomy): Eukaryota > Metazoa > Chordata > Testudines > Emydidae > Terrapene > Terrapene triunguis. The sequence goes on from NW_020699373.1 coordinate 628,597, forward strand.
ATTCAATTGGTTGAATCTGTTCTAAGAGCTGTATTACTATACTTAAGAAAATTGAGCATCACCTGATAACCAAAATGCTCTTGTAATGCTTATTGCTCCATGCTCCTGTGCCATGTGATTAGGAGTATCGCCTGCTTCATGCTGACTGAGGAGAACTCTGTTATGGTAGTACCCTGTGGGGATTCAGGATACCTCCCCCTTCATCACAACTCTGGCTGATTGATATCGCTTGTCAAGGAACTTCCATCTTCTGTTCTCTTAGCTCACTCCGCAAACATACCCACTCATTCTGGACACACTACTTGTTTCCACCCTCTACTCTTCTCAGTTCATCTCACATACTAAGGAAAATGGACTGGAATAGTTATTGTGGAATAACTTTCCATGTGAACACTCGGTTCTGGAATACAAGTCACTTTATTCTGGAATAATTAGTGTGCTTCCAAAGTGGAGTAATTATTCTGGCATAAAATTCCTTTTTTAATTCTGTAGTACAGTATCCACAGGGGGAGCTAGTCTGGAATAGCTATTGTGGAATAGCTTATTCTGGTCAATTTTCCTGTGTAGACAAGCCCCAAGACCCAGCATAGAAGTTTGGGACAGGTTGAGAGGAAACGGTCACACAGTGAATCTAGTACCTTGCAGCTGGGAATTGTAATAAAATTGTTTTGCAAGGGGCCAAAGGTTGGCTAGAACAACACCTACAACTTGGTTACATATAAGCCCTACAGCAGAGGAGGTGGGGGGAACATATTGCTGTAGCTGAAGAGCAGGTTTCATCGCCTTTCTTCTCTCACCTCACAGTTGTTTCTGTATTTGCTATCTATTATACCATGTTCCAGATGTTGCTTTCTCACAAAGCAAGTTGGCTCTTGCCTCAGTGTTCAGTTCCCAGGGAAACATGGTGGTGCTGGGAGAGTTATAGTTTTTTTGTTGTAAGAGTAATACCACGTTGTCTTAGTCTTTTACTAATGGATGTTTGGAGGTGGCTTCATTCATAGCTGGCATGAGTTTTGTAATATCAGTTTAGTCCTTATAATGCTTTTCCATGTTAGTTTTCACAACATGGAAACAACCATCCAAAAAAGTCCTTGCCACTTTATTCAGTACAGTTTGGTACAATTGTCGATGAGGAGGTCCAGGGCTGAGACTAAGGGTTGTTGTAGGTCAGAGCTGAGGCAGAGCACTGTGGAGAAGCTTGACAGCACTTGCCTATCTCATAGCTTGTTTCTCTCCAGAGTTATCCACCCGTCATCCACGTGACGTCACTAACAATATTTTTTAAAGAAACCACCTACAAAAACAAAACCAACAACAAAGTCCACTCTGCCTGCCTTCTCCAAACACTTGTATTTTCACAGCCTAAAATGCTAAAACCCTGCTGTAGAAGCATAAGCAACTTAAGAGAAAAAATAGAAGTTCAAGGTTCACCTGCAGAACACATTAGTATGTTTATCGGGTTAGTTAAGGCCGTGACACACTGAAGGTGCAGAGAGAAGGAGCAGCAAGGGCTTCAGATTGTATGGTGGGAGCGATAATGAATGTCACCTGGGGCAGAGACAGAACGTTTGGCACTACTGGTATGTGTTTAGAATGAATGGGATGGTGTGTCTTTAATAACTGCAAAACACCTTATCTTCTCTTCTGAGCCAGCTTGCATGCCATATTTTGTGTGTTTCCCTTCCTCTTACAGACTTCCTGTAGATTCTGAAAAAAAAATGCATTTAAAAGCCTTATTTCACTTTTCAACTGGGAAGTGGGGGGGAAAATACTTTTCAGTGTCACATTGGAAAATAACTTAGCAAAATAGTCTTGTGCAAGTCGTTGTCTTTCTCTTTCCCTGAGCCCTCACCTTTTTTTTTTTAAATTACCAACAAACCCCCACTCCCTACCCCCAAGGCATATTTTATGGCTCAGACATGAACCTCAGTGGCCATTATATTTCCACTGTGCTTGTTTGCAGATATCAACTTGAAGATTTGCATGGTACAAAGATTGCGTCACCCCTTCAGTCTAGTAAAAGCAAAAAAAAAAAAAAAATCACCTCTTCTCTGAAAGTACAGTTCATACATCTCCATCTTTGTGATAGCACTGAAGCCATTATGTAGCAGTTGGCCCTGATACGCTTGCACAGACACAAATTGAGTCCGACAGGACTGATGTCTCATGGACTTTGCTGTCATTTGAAATGCTGGCACGAAGATGGTAGCGATGAAAGGGGGGAGCTGGTGCCTTCAGCACTTTGCCTATGAAGATTTCTTAGATTCATATCTCTTGATAACGGTAGCTGATTCGAGAGGTAGTTTTACAAAAGAGATTGATAGCAGCAGTAGATTTCTAACATCTGGTCATCTTTTTTTTTCTTCCTTGAGTAGATTCTTTCAGCATTGCACTGTAGTATAAAATAGGCTCTTCATACCAGCCACAAGTCTGTAAGATCCATCAAGTGGAATAATTAGTATAATTCCTTCCCTCCCTTTTGGTTTTTATCTTCACTGCATGGAAGCTACTCAGGCAGGGTAATGAAAAAGAGAGTATCTGTTTTTCTCATTGTGTTTGAGCTAAGTTTCAGACCTACCAAAGTATATAACTTACAACTCTTTTGAAAAGTAAAATTAAATTTCAGTGTTATTTTAGTGACAGTCGGGCTATTTTGGGATATCTCTAATATTTCCTCTCAGAGGGAAGCATTTCTACATTCTGCAATTTCTAATATTGCTTGGGTGGAATGGATTTAACAAAGAATAAAATGGATTTCTTCTTAAAGGCAAATGCTTAAACTGTATTGTTCATTAGTTCTTATATAACATGTTAAATTAAACTGACTGAACTGAATATGGGCTCTTTATTCATGATTTCTGTATTGCATAATTTAAATATACAGGAAAATCAGAGAGGAAATGTAACCTTTTAGACACGTGGGACCAAAACTGAATATGAGTTTCGATGTGTTAATATGGGGGATCCAATATGCTAGCATTGCAAAGCTGGCATTAGGAATAGTCTGAGAAGCAGATTTAGCCCTGTCATTCCTACCTGATGCCAGGAAAGCAGCTTCCAGTATGTCATTTGTTAGTGGACTTTTATCCTGGCCTCTGAATCCTTTCCTAAACCCTTCCTTACAGCTTCAGTATGCCTCATTCTGGTGATGTATTTAACTAATAGTTCATTAGAAACGACAATTCATTCTCATGATATATTACTCAAAATGCAATGCTGAGCCGGCAAGACAAGACCCAACACATGGGATTGGTTGATCTGAACATGGGAGAAGAAAAGGTGTGCTGGGGACAGGATGCTCTATGGCTCCAGCATTCTGGCTTCAGTGCTAGTAACATCTGCAGCACCTCGCTACCTTCAGTGTACTACAATCTCCTGAAGATGCTTTGTATTTTTAAACTGTTTTGCCCCTAACTGTAAATATTGGGAAAAACCAAACCAACCCCCCTAACCATATTTTGCTCTCTCTCTCTCTTTTTCTCTCCACCACTCCACAGGCTCTGAAAATACTTCATCAGAAATTTCAGACCGGACAGACTCATAGTGGCTTCTGAGCCAGTGAGACCGAGGCTGCCAAAGCATGCTGGTGCCAAGCTGTCGGATGATGCACGTAGCCAGGCCAGTGGTGGTGCTCCTGTGCTTTCTGCTTTCTGCTGATGCTGAAAGTAAGCTTTACTCTTCAATGGTGTTGAGGTTTTAGCCATAATGAACAGTTTTGTTTTCAGCTAACAGTTGTTGAAGGCCTCTGAATAAGTCTCCTTTTCAGTAAATCTTAAAACTCTCTGAGATCCTCTGTGGCTCACAGCCAGTATTTGAACAGGTTTGTTTATGTGACTTCCTTACCATTTTTCCTCCTAATACTCCTTTTCTTAGTCATCTAACAGTTTCTACTGTTCTCTTTTTCTTTTCTTTTTGCCGGTTAGTTGGTAGAGATGATAATAGTGAAATTATACAGGCAAAATGAAGCCTAACCTTGCTTACCAAATGGCAAACATCAGTTAGTTCCATTAGGAACTTGTTTACTTCCTTGGATATTTCCTTTTAAGTTTAGTAAAATAAACAATAGACTGTTGAGTCCAATTAAAATTCCAGGCACTTAGTAGCTGTCACAGCAGCTGTTCTAATGTATTATTTCCGACAGCTGTCGTGGAGTACAGTATTCAAACAAATCAAGCAGAACTGACAACTTTGGTCTGAGTGGGTAGTATAGGTACTTAGGTTCTGTGTATTGGACTCATTTTATGATACTGCAAGGTTTTGGTCAATTAGCTTACCAATTAATGAGAAGATAATATCTTCTTTTTAACTGGGAAATAATTAGGCCTACCTTGTTTACATGTGTTGTTTTTCCCAGCTGTCCTGTGGCTTTTTGCAGACATGTTATACCAACAAGAAAAGCCACTTGCGTCTGCCTGTTGACAGGCTGGTTTACTACAAGCTGTTCAGTTCACTTGGTACAGCAGCATTTTTCTCTTGGCTCTTCTTAGGACTATTAAAACATCAGCATTCATGAACTCCGGCCCCCTTCTGACTTTAAAGTGGATTCTGATCTCCCTTACAACTATGAAAACACAAAGGGGCAACTCCGTTGAGATAAATAGAGTTACAACAGAGTAAAAGTGGTGTGAGATCAGAATCGGACACTGGTTTAGTGAGAATTCATTCAGTTCTCATTAAGGCTGCTACTAAGCTCATTGTGGACTCCGAGTGCACTGAATTGCATTGATATAGCAGCTCTTAAAACGTAGAAATGGGAAAAAAAATTATTAAGGCTCTGTTTTCTAAATATAGCACCATGTCATTGAAATACATGAAAAAACAAGCATGCACAAAACATACATGTTTGTAGAGTACTGACAGTTGAGATTATTTGGGTCGTTTCCAGACAGTTAATGACCAGCTGGGATAGTTGTGTCTAAGGTGAATCCAAGGACATTTTAAGACTTTAGCCAGCAAATAATTAACTGGAAAATAGCTCAAGCACTAGACATTTCTGCTGTTTTAAAGCACCATCTATTTTAAAAGACAAAATCTATGCTTAGTGAACAATAGATTTTAGAATCTGGTATTGCTTTTCTGTATAAAATGCCAGAGTACTGTACTTCTGGTGGAGCTGAAGTGAATTTGTGTGTGTGTTTATATTGCTTGTTCTTTACCAATCAGATAACAATTGGCAAAAGGACCGCTGCACTGCTCTTCTCTTTTATAAAGTTTATGAGAGAAGGGAATATACTCCACTGAGGACTAATGTAGGATTTACTTTCAAACAGGCTGTACTATAAAAGCACTTTAATAAGGATCTTAATAGTGCTTTGAGATTAGCTTTTCAAAATTATTGTGTTCCTCGCACATGTCTTTAATACTTAAAACAAAATGTGGCAGTAGGCTCTTAGACATTGTTGTGGCAGGAGGTTGCTTTGTTAATAAGCATCTGTTATTAGCATGCAGCATCAACATGCAGATTAAGGGTTGTAAAATTGTGCTTTAGGATTAGGATGAACTTTTGTAGCAGTTATTGTTGATTAATCTTGGCTAGACACTAAGGAATGATCGTGATGGGTAGAAAAGTGATGCAAAAATAAAGATTATTCACCTATAACTAGAATTATTGCAGATGGTTTCTGCAGAGGTCAGACACATCCCAAGAGTGGGAATCTGCAGAGGCCCTTTAAAGAAGATGCTTATCACATGTTTAGTTTCTTTGCCTTTTGCACACTGGTTTATACCATATTGTTGCGTCATTGCTCATTAATATTTTCCTGTGATGGTATTGGATATCAAATGTGTCCTGATTGCTCTCAACATAAGAAAAAAATCCATCATGTTTCCATAATTCCTTAAAAAATAATCCACAAATCAGCCATAGGCCAGCTGAGTTCTATGACAGAGGAACTGACAGCTGATCCGCTACCCTTTCTGGAAGGTGTCCCTATAGTTAACGGGCATTACCAGACAGAATTTCAGGGAACCAGGGCAGCCAGCCAAAGAGGGATAAATTAAGTTAACCACATCTTGGAGGGGTTGATAGCATTGCCGTATCATCTACTATTATTATGCACTAAAGTATTTCTTCTAGTGGCAAACAACAATAATGGGTAATAAAGAGAAAAAATAGTATGTTTAGATCTGAATTTAAAAGGTTTAAAAACAGGAAAAATATATTTTTAATATCAGAAGGCTATCGGACATATATCTAAAATGTCAGTATCAAACTAGAAATGGAATCATTATGTTCTTTAATTGAGAATTTGCTTCTCTAAGGGAAACTGAAATTCCTGAAACTAAACCCAACCATATGTATACTAGCCATGATTGTATCCTGGAGGGTCTGAGATGACATTCAAGAGTAATGAGTGGTTGGATAATTGTATTAAACAAAATAATATTTTTGGTACATGTGTTTTAAACATTCCCCTTTATGATCAATAGGGGTAAAACAGAATTGGGCAGTATAGCTTATGTTTTGTTTTTTTTTATGGGGGAAATGCAGTTTCTAACCTGTACAATTTAAAATATTTAGTTTATTTAACTAAGAACATTCTAAAACGTTGCATGTTTCTTTAGCTTAATTTTCCTTTACTACTTTTTCTTTTAAATAAAGTATTTACTTTTACTCCAAAGTGGAGTTGTGATACAATGAAAGGGAAATATGCTATGACTAATTAATGTAGAAAGTGGATAGATTTTTAGCAGTAGTGGGTGATCCTAAAAATGATCAGTTCATATATTCAAGCTTTTATGAGAAGAGACTTTCATCTTAGGTACCCTCTACTTCCTGATTCCAGTCTGGCTATAGATATAAGGTCTGATCCTGCCAAGTGGTGAGTGCCCACATTTCCCAGTGACTTCAATGAATACTAAGCATGCTTCGTACTTCATGGGATTGTCCCCACAGTGAGACCAACTCTTTGCTACTTAATTGCTTCCTCTTCTCAGGTCTGGCTGGAGCGAGGCCCTGCGACACATGCGGGATAGGGGAGGGGAATTTAAAAAGTTAACGTAACATTTTGGTCATCTGAATAGGTGGGTTCAAGTTTTGGCTGAAGGTTTAAGTCCGTTTTAATCTGATCTGAACGGCCCCTTAGTAAACGTTAATGAATGAATGAATGTTAGCTAGATGTTCTTAGAGGTGTATGTCTTGTTTTTAGTGAACTTTGTCTAATCTGAAGAAAAAATCCCTGTATGTGTGAATCTATAAATGTTGTTCCCCTTCCACTTAGTCCCTCTCCCTATACAGTTAAGACTGAGATTTTTGAGTTTCAAGCAGTTAATGTGCACAGACTTTAAAAGCGTGTGTCATTATATACATACAAACCAATGCAAGTACTGTTCACACATTTTATTTAAAGTCTTTCTGTATCATGAACAATAAAATATACAGTCTTATTCTGAATGAAGGAATTTGGTCCACTTAGTCCTGCACTTAACGTTACTAAATACACAATCAGTTTAGGTGGATGAGGTAATATCTTTCATTGGACCAACTTCTGTTGGTGAGAGAGACAAGGTTTCGAGCTCTACAGAGCTTTTCTTCAGGTCTGGGAAAGGTACTCTGAGCATCACATCTAAATTCAAGGTGAAACAGATTGTTTAGCATAAGTAGTTAGCACATATTCTAAGGAACCATTCAAGATAGAAACGAGGAGTCCTTGTGGCACCTTAGAGACTAACAAATTTATTTGGGCATAAGCTTTTGTGGGATATAACCCACTTCATCAGGTGCATGGAGTGGAAAATACAGTAAGTAGGTATAAATATATGGCACATGAAAAGATGGAAGTTATGTTAAAAAGTGGGGGGTCAGTGCTAACGAGGCCAATTCAATTAGGGAGGATGTGACCCATTCCCAACAGTTAACAAGAAGGGTTGAATATCAACAGAGGGAAAATTATTTTTTGCAGTTACCCAGCCACTCCCAGTCTTTATTCAGGCCTAATTTGATTGTGTCAAGTTTGCAAATTAATTCCAGTGCTGCAGTTTCTTATTGAAGTCTGTTTTTGAAGTTGTTTTGGTTGAAGAATGGCAACTTTTAAGTCTGTTACTGAGTGTCCAGGGAGATTGAAGTGCTCTCCTTCTGGTTTTTAAATGTTACAATTCTTGATGTCTGATTTGTGTCCGTTTATTCTTTTGCGTAGAGACTGTCCAGTTTGACCAATGTACGTGGCAGAGGGGCATTGCTGGCACATGATAGCATATATCACATTGGTAGCTGTGCAGGTGAATGAGCTCTTGATGGTGTGGCTGATGTGATTGGGTCCTATGATGGTGTTCCTTGAATGGATATACAGACAGAGTTGGCAACGGGGTTTGTTGCAGGGGTTGGTTCCTGGATTAGTGTTTCTGCTGTGTGGTGTGTAGTTGCTGGTGAGTATTTGCTTCAGGTTGTGGAGCTGTCTGTAAACGAGGACTGGCCTGTCTCCCAAGTCTGTGAGAGTGAGGGATCGTCCTTCAGGATAGGTTTTAGATCCTTGATGATGCGCTGGAGAGGTTTTAGTTGTGGGCTGTAGGTGATGGCTAGTAGCGTTCTGTTTCTTTGTTGGTCCTGTCCTGTGGTAGGTGATTTCTGGATACCCTTCTGGCTCTATGTGTTTCCTCACTTCCCCAGATCGGTATTGTAGTTTTAAGAACGCCTGATAGACATCCTGTAGGTATTTGTCTCTGTCTGAGGGATTGGAGCAAATGCAGTTGTATCTGAGGGCTTGGCTGTAGACAATGTATTGTGTGATGTCATCTGGATGAAAGCTGGAGGCATGTAGGTAAGTGGTCAGTAGGTTTCTGGTATAGGGTGGTGTTTATGTGACCATCACTTATTTGTACTGTAGTGTCCAGGAAGTGGATCTCTTGTGTGGACTGGTCCAAGCTGAGGTTGATGGTGGGGTGGAAATTGTTGAAATCCAGGTGGAATTCCTCAAGGGCCTCCTTCCCCTGGGTCCTGATGAGGAAGATGTCATCAATGTAGCACAAGTAGAGGAGGGATGCTAGGGGACGAGAGCTGAGGAAGCGTTGTTCTAAGTCAGCTATAAAAATGTTGGCATACTGTGGGACCATGCGGGTACCCATAGCAGTGCCGCTGACTTGAAGGTATAAATTGTCCCCAAATCTGAAATAGTTGTGGGTGAGGACAAAGTCACAAAGCTCAGCCACCAGGTTTGCCATGACATTATCGGGGATACTGTTCCTGACGGCTTCTAGTCCATCTTTGTGTGGAATGTTGGTGTAGAGAGTTTCTACATCCATAGTGGCTAGGATGGTGTTTTCTGGAAGATCACCAATGGATTGTAGTTTCCTCAGGAAGTCAGTGGTGTCTCAAATATAGCTGGGAGTCCTGGTAGCATAGGGCCTGAGGAGAGAGTCCACATAGCCAGACATCCTGCTGTCAGGGTGCCAATGCCTGAGATGATGGGGCATCCAGGATTCCACAGTTTATGGAACTTGGGTAGCAGATAGAATACTCGTGGTCAGGGCTCTAGGGGTGTGTTTGTGTATATTTGTTCCTGTGCTTCTTCAGGGAGTTTCTTGAGCAGATGGTGCAGTTTCTTTTGGTACCCCTCAGAGGGATCAGAGGGTAATGGCCTGTAGAATGTGGTGTTAGAGAGTTTCCTAGCAGCCTCTCGTTCATACTCCAACCTAGTTATGATAACTACGGCACCTCCTTTGTCAGCCTTTTTGATGATAAAGTCAGAGTTGTTTCTGAGGCTGTGGATGGCGTTGCGTTCTGCATGGCTGAGGTTATGGGGCAAGTGATACTGCTTTTCCACAATTTCAGCTTGTGCACGTCAGGGGGACCACTCTGTGTAGAAGTCTAGTCTGTTGTTTTGACTGTCAGGAGGAGTCCATGCAGAATCCTTCATCTTGTAGCATTGGTAGGAAGGTTTCTGTGGGTTAGTGTGCTGTTCAGTGGTGTGGTGGAAATATTCCTTGAGTCAGAGATGGCAAAAGTAGGATTCCAGGTCACCGCAGAACTGTATCATGTTTGTGGGGGTGGTGGTGCAGAAGGGGAGGCCCTGAGATAGAACAGACTCTTCTGCTGTGCTAAGAATAGAGTGGTAGAGTTGCCTGTTAACACCTCTGCAGTCATAGGACAAAAAGAGGTTTGTTTCAGGGGTAGCCATGTTAATCTGTATCCACAAAAACAATGAGGAGTCCGGTGGCACTTTAAAGACTAACAGATTTATTTGGGCATAAGCTTTTGTGGGTAAGTCTTTAAGGTGCCACCAGACTCCTCCTCGTTTTTGAGGTTTGTTTGTTGGTTTGTTACAGATTGTTGTAATATGCCATAAATCCAATGTGTTTGTTCAGTCCATGATTTTTAGCATCTATCAGAATTATGAATTAAAGCTCCCCGGCTCATCTTTTGAAAGTGTTGAGCAGGTTTCCTTCAAGGATGAGGACTGGTAGGTCGGATAGACAGTGATCGCTTTGTGAAAAGTCTTCATCCACAGGTGATGGAGTGTTTTGTCTTTTATCACTTTGTTGTGTGAATTCATTCAAAAGCTTAGTGATTGTCTTGTTTCACCCACATAGTTGTTATTGGGGCATTTAGTGCACTGGATGAGGTACACTACATGTCGTGATAGGTAGGTGTAGGACCCCTGGATCTTGAAAGGTGTGTTGTGGGGGGTATTGATCATTGTAGTAGTGGGGATACCGCTGCAGGTTTTGTACCAGTTGTTCTGGCAGGGCCTGGTGCGGCTTTGAGTTGGTGTGTCCTGGTCTGTGGGGAGTTTTTCTGATGATGAGTTTGGAGTGTTGTTTGAAGGCCAGAAGTGGGGATTCAAGAAAGATTTCTTTCATGATGGGGTCCTCATCGAGTATGGGTTGTAGTTGTTTGAGGATATCTCATATGGGTTCCAGCACGGGGTGGTAGGTGACAACTAGGGGTGTCCAGTCAGAAGGGGTTTTATTTCTGTGGAAGCAGGTTCTCATGGAGTATTTGGGTGCCCCATACCATGATACATTCTACTTCTTTCGTGGAGTGTCCGTGTTTGATAAAAGTGGTTTTAAGTGTGGTAAGGTTTCTATTCTGGACTTTCTCCATGTAGCATATTCTGTGGTATCTGGCTGTAGATTTCTTGTAGTCTTTTAGGTGGTTACTGTATCTGGCAAGGAAGATGTGGTGATCCGTGGATTTCTTGTATATGGTTGTCTGTAGGGTTCCATTGCTGAATCTGATTGTGGTGTCTAGGAAGTTGATGCTAGTGTGGGAGTGTTCCAGAGAGAGTTTAACAGATGGGTGGTGGTTGTTAAGTTGTAGCGGAAATCTCTGAGGCAGTTTAAGTGCAGAAGATGAAAACATCATCTATGTATCTGAGGTTTATCATTGGTTTTGTGGTGAATTTGTCCAGAAGTTATTCTTCAAGGTGGCCCAAGAAGAGGTTGGCATATTGGGGAGCCATCCTAGTACTGATGGCTGTTCCCATGGTTTAGACAAAGTGTTTGTTGTTGAATGTAAAATTTTCATGGCTGAGGATGAAATGGATGAGTTTGGTGATGTGTTTGGGGTAGATATCTGAGGGTTGTCCATTGTCTTGTAAATATTTGAGGCAGGCAGCTATGCTATCATTGTGAGGGATGTTAGTGTATGGGGAAGTGACATCCATGGTGTTCTGAGGGAGGTTGTTAATGCTGTGGAGTTTGTGGAGGAAGTCAGTTGTGTCCTGGAGGAAGCTGGCCCTTTAGGTGGCAAGTGGTTTGTGAATGTTTTCTGTGAGTCCTGATATTACTTCAGTAAGAGTGCTGTGGCCAGATATGATGGGTCTGCCTGGGTTCCCTTTTTTGTGTCTCTTGGGAAGCATGTAGAAGATCCCTGAGGTGGGTTCGTGGGGGATGAGTTTATAGAGTTTATCTTGGAGTTGTTTGGTGAAGGATTTGCTGATATCTTTTAAGTTCCTACATTGCATATAGCTTACATTTGGGCAGTTCCCTCAAAATGAAATAAAAGCATTTTATGGGAACTGTACTGGCCTATCAGTCCACCTTCAGGCCTTTTTTTATTTTTTTTTTTTTTCCTATTTGGCATTCCCCCCCTCCCTTGTTTAGTTGGGTTTATTTCTCTTCTGATCCTGTGTGCAACTAACAAGAAGCCAGGGGCATTTGTGGACCAGGTCGGGAGCAACACTGAACAGACTCAGAATCACTGAGCCCTGTTCTATACCCACATGTCTCCAGGAAGCAGTGTCTGCCCGTTCTGCCTTCGGCCCCAGTGCTGCTTCTCCAGGCTTAGCGGAAGAGTTGGAGGGATGACTGCCTGCTGTGCTGCTAATCCTCTTCTTTGGGCTAGGGTAATGAGGGTGAGACTGTCTGCATTGCTGTCTGCAGCTGCTATGACTCTTCTTTCCCTAGCCTTTGGAAGGACCTACCTCTGTTGCTGCCCCATGTGAAGGTTGCTCACAATCACAGACAATTGGGGAAGGACCCTCACTATAGCTGGTCAACACTTGGCCTGTGAAAGAGTGGGGGGGGGGGGGGGGGTAAGGTGGATGCTCTTGTCCTCTCTGCTCTTCTTTACCATTACCCAACACAGGGGTCTGAGGAGTGCAAAGGGAGTCCCATCATTCCTTCTCCTATTGGTTCAGGGTTGCAAGACCTTGTGGAAAATCAAGGAAGTGGACAGGGATGGGGATCCCTCTTCTTTCTCTCCTGCTAGCTCTGGTGGTCTCCCTATTCCCAATGAGGTTTCTAAGAGTGAAAGAGGCTTCTGCCCTGGTCTGGCAAGGGGGTGGTGGAGGGTCTCCAGCCCTGTTCCTTCCCCTTAGTCCTATGAAGGAGTTAAGGGGGAGGAACTTTCAGTTTTATTTGTCTCCTGTCCCCATGGAAGGGTCCAGTGGGCGATTCTACTTTAGTTTTGTTACACCCCACCTCTTTCCCATTCATCTTTCACTAGGTTCTGCTGCAAGGCCAAGGGAGTGAGAAGGGGAGAAAGCTGGCCTGATCTTGCTACTCCCTATGTCTCTCTTCCAGCTCTGTGCATGATGCAATAGGGTGAGGGAAAGGTACCCTTCCCACCTTTGTATGGAGGTTCAGTGTGTGGGGCCTGGTGTACGCTACAGAGTTAGGTCGAAGGAAGCCACCTTAAGTCCACCTGTTAATGTATGTGTCTACATTACCGGGTCCTTTATGTCAACCTAAGTTGCCTCTGATGTCGACTTCTGTAATCTACCTCTGCGAGTGGTGTAGTGCTTAGTTCGACTGCGAGGTAGTGTAGACACAGAGTTGTGTAATTTGACTTAATTGGCCTCCCGGTGGCGTCCCACAATCATCTCATCTGTGACTACTCTGGAAACCACTCTCAAGTCTGCTGCACTGCAGCCAGGTACACAGGAAACAGACCCTCCCTTGCTAAAGCTCCAGGACCTTTTGAATTCCCATTTCCTGTTTGATCAGCATTGGGAGCATGCCAGTTTGAGCACAGCTGATCATGGAGACTACACGCCCCAAACATGCTCCAGCTTGGTCTGCACAGGAGGTGGGGGATCTCATCGTTGTGTGGGGAGAAGAGTCTGTGCAGTCAGAGCTCCGATCCGGCAGAAGAAATGCTGACATCTATGCAAAGATTGCTAGTGGAATGGGGGATAAGGGCTACACGAGGGACACACAGCAGTACCGTGTGAAAATAAAAGAACTTCGCCAAGTGAACCAGAAGGCAAGGGAGGCAAACAGTTGTTCTGGTGCTGAACCCCACACATGCTGGTTCTACAGCGAGGTGCATGCGATTCTCGGGGGTGAACCTACCAGCACTCCCACAAGTAATGTGGATACCTCACAAGTGTGTGAGTCTAGGGACAACAAGGAGGAATATATGTTGGATGAGGAGGAGGAGAATGGGATACGGGCGAGTGGTGAATCCATTCTCCCCAAGAGCCAGGAAATATTTTTAACCTTGGAGCCCTGTGGGTTGCAGGACATCATGGTGGCCGACCGTGATGCCAGGGAAGGCACCTCTGGTGAGTATACAGTGAAAATGAAAGTCCAGTTAAACTTTAGCGGGCACACACATTCAGTGGTATTGGACGTTTACTGTGAAGAAAAAGCGAGGTGCTGTGGTTTTCTGCTTACAAGAGGCTGCTCCAGCTATGCAGCGGGTGGTCCCCGGAAAAAGATTGTTTATGTGGACTGGGATAGCCAGGGAATCTGCCATGGATATCTTTGGGAAACTTTCATGGAGGGACTCTGCAATCCTTTGCAGAAGGTTTCTGGGCAGGCAGTCTTATTTCTTCCTCCATGGTAGGACACTTTCCCACGCAACTCCTGAACTAATTCTACTGGCATCATTGTGGTACACAGCATAGCAGCATAAGGACCGGGTCTGTACCCAGACGCTTGCAGCATCTCCTTCCTTTCCGCCTCTGTTACCCTCAGGAGACTGATATCACATAGGGTCACCTAGGGGAAACGGGGAAGTTCTCATTAAAAGTGCTCTTACATGGGAAAAAAAAGGGCATGTAGACCCACCCCACCCACCCACATTCCGGATCGCCAAACCACGCGGCCACTAATGTGCCTTTACTGTGCTCAGCATGGGTCGGCAAGTAGTTTAAAGTGGCTAATAAGGGACTGGGGTCTCACATGAGAGATTCCACAATTTAGGAGTGAAAACGTTCACCCCACCCCGTTCATAAACAGCTTTCCATGGTGCTATGGGGAAGGGCCATTGTTCAACTAGGTACCTGTGCTCCCGACATGAGCCTGCCATAAACTTCATTAAAAGTGCAGTCACCCATGACCTGGGGGTGGGGAGGCTACTCACCATGACTGGAGCAGCAAAATGGCACAGTGAACGGTTATGGATTCTGATTGTTATGGCTTGCACCTAGCGTAATAAGGTTTTAAAAAAGAAAAAGAAAGAAAATGGTCTTGCTATGGAAACATTTTATTCATGTACAATGGCTCCTTTATTTTTTCCCCTGACTGACAGCTAGAAATGTGTTGGTGGGTCATCAACACCTGAAAGCAGACTTTTGCTGATTAGAAGGAGGAGAAATAGAACATGGGAGGACGTGTTCACCGAGATAATGAATGCCTTCGGGACAGCTGACACAGAGCTGAGAGCGTGGAAGATTTCACAGTCCGAGGATTTCACATGGACATGGAGAACAGGAAAGCTTCCAATGAATGACAGCGTGTGGAGCAGAATGAGATGCTTCCAATTATGAGGGACCAAGCAGACACATTGAGGCGTCTGGTTGAACTGCAAGAACAGAAGCTGGAGGGTAGAGTCCCTCTGCAGACCCTGGTGGACAGCCAGCCAGCATCGTCTGATGCAGAATCATCCTCCTCCACGCGTTCCATGAGGTGTGGGCGAAAAGTCCATTATCCCTTTCACTTAACTTGAGGGGAGGGGAAGAGAATACAAGGAACAGAAGGCGCCCATTCACAGACTTTTGATGGTCTGGATTGCGGTGTTGTGTTACACAGCTGAAAATGTTTCTCCTGTTCCAACTTTACAACCCCTTTTCTCCAACGTTACATTTTCTTTCTGTTCTCCTTCTTTACTTATGTTTGTTAAATAAAGTAAATGGATTCGAGAAATAAATGTTCTTTATTGTGTAGAAGCAGTGGGCTTGGGCGGGGGGTTGGCTTTACAGGGACAGTGATACAAGCCAGGTCATTATTGAAATGGCTTTTCAAAGCCTCACAGATACACAGCACCCCTTGCTGTGCTCTTCTTATTGCCCTGGTGTCTGGCTGCTCAGAAATGGCTGCCATGCGATCTATCTCAACTGCCCACCCCTGCAGAAAATTTCCCCCCTTTTTTTCACAGATATTATGGAGCACACAGCAGGCAGCTATAACCAGGGGGATGTTCTCCTCACTAAGTAGACTTTGTAGACTTCTACAGCACCCTTTTTAAATGACCAAAGGCACATTCAACCACCATTCTGTACTTGCTGAGCCTATAGTTGAACCGTTCCTTCCTGCTGTCCAGACGGCCAGTATATAGCTTCATGAACCATGGGAGCAAGGGGTAGGTTGGGTCCCCCAAGATAACTATAGGCATCGCAATGTCCTCAATGTTCATTTTGTGGTCTGGAAAGAGAGTCCCAGATTGCAGCTTTTTGAACAGATCCGAGTTCCTAGTGATGTGCACGTTATGAACCTTTCCTGACTATCCTACACTGATGTCAGTGAAACACCCCCCTGTGATCCACCAGCTCTTGCAACACCATTGGAAAGTGTCCCTTTCGGTTGATATACTCTTTGGCAAGGTGGTCTGGTGCCAAGATGGGGCTATGCCATCTATCGCCCCTCTGCAATTAGGGAATCCCATCCCGGCAAAACCATCCACTATGTCCTGCACATTTCCCAGACTCTCAACCCTTCGTAACAGAAGTCGATTAATGGCCCTGCAGACTTGAAGCACAGCAGCTCCCATGGTTGATTTACCTACTCCAAATTGATTCCCCACTGACTAGTAACTGTCTGGCGTTGCAAGCTTCCAAATAGCAATCGCCACTTGCTTCTGCACTGTCAGATCAGCTCTCATTTTTGTGTTGCTGAGCTGCAGGGGAAAGCTCTGCACAAAGTTCCTGGAAGATGGCCTTCTCCATTCAAAAGTTCTGCAGCCACTGCTCGTCATCCCATACCTGCAAAACGATGCGGTCCCACCAGTCAGTGTTTGTTTCACGGGACCAGAAACGGCACTCAACAGAGTGCAGCTGCTTTGTGACTGCCATCAGCAACTGTGAATTGTTTTTTTCAATGGCTTGCAGCAGGGCTGCTTGCAGGACATAGCTATGTTCCGTGTGGCGGACCCTACTTCGGCTCTGGAAATACTTCAGGAGAAGGCGCGAGGGTTTGAGATGCTCACAGCAAGAGTGCACAGCTGAGTAGGCTCCATAATTCCAGGGTTATGGCGTACGCACGGTGGGTTTAAGGCGCGAAAATCATTGGGTTGTTTGCCGTTGATGTGAGGGAGGGAGCAGAGTGCATCATGGGTGCCGACGCAATGTTCCCATTCTCCCCTGCGACAATGTTTTAGTCCCATGAGGCATTGCACAAACTTCCCAAAACACAGTGTGGCAATTTGCACTTTGGGATAGCTACCCATGATGCACTGCTTTGTGCATCGATGCAGGCGCTGCTAGTGAGGATGCACTCCATCGAGACAATAAGCATGATTTGGCCACGCACAATCAACTTCATTAATTCAGGGGCTTGAGGTTGAATTATATAAAGGTAACTTAATTTTGTAGTGTAGACAAGCCCTGGGAGAACAATGTCCTCCTTCCCTGGCTCTATAAAGGAGTTCTAAGTTGCTCCTATTCCCCTCCCACAGCAATTCAGATGAGGGCGAGAACACCACTAGCCACATCTCTGCCCTTCTCCAAGGCTGCTGCAAACCCCCAGCAGTAGAAACTCGCTTTTTCAGTGTGACTATCAAACACACTGTTTGAAAGTCTGGGGAAGAAAATGCACAAGAATGCACCCAGAGATGTGCACAATACCAAACGTGCTATTGTATGAGATTATGGTATGACACTGGCCATCAACTCAGAAGTGAAACTGGCTGCCCCTGAATGAATAAAGTAAATAAACTGGGGGGAAAAGCAAGCTGTTTTCCTCTAATCTCTTTCATTTATAGTAATCTCAGGTGTTACTTATAACAATGATAGCTAAGAAAAACCTCAGACAAGTGTGATTTTTGAGTTGACGGTGTCCCTTTAGGTTTAGAGTTTGACAATTCTCTGCCTAGAAAAAGATGTATTGTAGCAGTTTGTTCAATTGCTAGGGAAACAAAATAGTAAATCTAGCTCTCCTCGTTCAGAAAGGGGACTGTGCAGGTTCATCATGTTTCTCAATGGCCACTTTGTTCTAGTTTCTATTGTGCAGATGGAGGTTAGATTAAAAGACAACCTTGTATTTTTCACTAAGACATTAGTAACATCAAATTATTTGTAACGAGAAAAACATTTCAGCTATTTCTGTGATCGTATAGTACTGCTTTTGTTTTTCTGTCACTTTCTGAATTAATTGAGCCCCCAGCAGAGCAGTAACTACCAAAAACATGTGTGTTTCAAAAACATCTTGTGTTTTTTTTTTTAAACAAAGGAATATGGTATTCTATTATCTCTTTCTGACGTCTGTAATGATGAGGTGTCAGGGTAAGCACTGAGCTAGAGGAAAGGAGGTATATATAAAATATCTGTAACTGATCTCTCAGAAGTCTAGTTTAAAAAAATTTAAGGGGGGTGTCAGTGTTGTACTGTACTGTGCTTGTATGGTAGCATTAAATATCCTCTACCAATGTTGTCCCCACATTCTTTTCTAGTGATTTTTATCAAATTACTACAAATTCCTCCCTCCCCCCCCCGAAGAAGACGAAGAAAAAAAAACTGGCAGCTCTTCTGCTGAATTAGTCCGTTTTGTGATGGATATGGCAATTTCCTGCATGTCACTGGGAGACTTTACAGATTAATTTTAAGTAACTTTGGGGTCAGTTGTATTGAATGCAGTTTATATATGATTGTGGGCCAGGAATTGTGTGTAATTACATGGGGGAGAGTAACCACAGCTCCTCCAGGAACTAGGAACAGTGGGAGTGGATTATGCAAATTCACTCAGGTCGTAACACCTCCAGAGAAGTACCAGCACATGGAGAGCTCATATATACTATTTCAAATTGTATCCTTTAGAGACTAACAAAGAAAGGACTTTTGAGTAAATAGCCTGAGTTTAAATTGACTCAAGGCCCTCTTTCTGATCCAACAAACACACAGGACCTTCTGTCCAGGTTGGGTGGCAATCCTTGTGGAAGGGTTAGAAGGACTTGACCTAGTATGGTCTCATAAGACTGATGGATATAGCAACAATTATTGTTTTTAATATGTTTTCTCTGTAATGCTTTCACTTTAAGAATAAATGTGCTTGCTTATAAAAAGCTATGTGATAACTTGTAACTGCTGGCAGTTACACTGTTCCTAGCCTTCAAAGAGAAAGCAAAGTGCAGACACTGGCCTTGGTTAGGCAGTCTGGCTTGCTGGATTATCACAGTATAGGCAGGGAATTGTGCAACCTGGAAAAATCCCAGTCAGGATTGAGTGAGGTCTCCGCCCAAAAAAGAGGCAAGGGCTGGGAGCCAGAAACCCTTAAGGGGGTGCCCTTGGTGGACCATGGAGGGGGAATACAGGTGCAGTTACTTTGAACTGTGACAATTAAGTTTGTCTTAATTCCTTTCATTCATCCTTGGCAACCTGGGTTTTGTTCTCTCTTCTGACACAACCAAGAGGGGGTGGAGGGTATGATTGAGGTCTATAAAATCATGACTGGTGCAGAGAAAGTAAATAAAGAAGTGTTATTTACTCCTTTTCATAACACAAGAAGTAGGGATCACCAAATGAAATTACTAGGCAGCAGGTTTAAAACAAACAAAAGGAAGTATTTTTTCACACAACGCACAGTCAACCTGTGGAACTTCTTGCCAGAGGATATTGTGAAGGTGAAGACTATAACAGGGTTCAAAAAAGAACTAGATAAGTTCATGGAGTATAGGTTCATCAATGGCTCTTAGCCAGGGTGGGCAGGGATGGTATCCCTAGTCTCTGTTTACTAGAAGCTGGGAATGGGCAACGGGATGGATCATTTGATGATTGCCTGTTGTGTTCATTCCCTCTGGGGCCCCTGGCATTGGCCACTCTCGGAAGACAGGATACTGGGCTAGATGGACCTTTGGTCTGATCCAATATGGCCATTCTTGTTCTTATGACTTTGCTCATCCCTCCTGTGTTGAGATATCTCAGTGTAGCTTGCAAGGCACACTCCTCATTCCATTCTGGAAGCACAGTGGAAGCAACTACAGGAGACTGTAAAAAGAACAGACAAGCAGAAACATTAATAGCAAATGCTCAGTTTGTAGTAAATTTACTACCTCCCCCACCTTTGGTGCCCTTCTGAGCAATATGCCAGTTCTCATCCCCTTTGTTCCCTGAGTGGGCTCCTACTGTATATGCCATCAGTTGGCATCATGCAACAACTCGAGAGCTGTTTTAGGTCTTGAGTAGACTAGCATTTGGAAGTGTTAGCTAACATGTTGCTAGCTAACACATGTTAACAGCCTAATGCAGACAAAACAGTGCTTTTAACGTGTTAAACTGGTGGAGTTGCAGAACAGGCCAAATCCTAGTCTAGACAAGGCCTTAAAGGAAGGATGCTAGCAATCCTATCTACATTTCTCACTCAATTTGCCTGCAGGATTTTCTTTATGAAATAACACTTAATTTTTTTTCTGTTAAACATTCACACTCCTCACACAAAAGCACTGAAGTTCTGTTTCAAGATGAGCCACATTGATACAATACTCATAGAACAATTTGACTCTAACAGTTTCTCTTCACTTGGAAATTTATCAAAAGAGATTTTCTGGAATAATAAATGTTCTGGAGTAGTTATTTCAGTGGACACTCAGGTTTAATACTGAAATAACTACTCTAGAATAGCTATTTTGGTAAACTCCCAAGTGTAGACAAGCCCTAAATAGAAATTCTTTTCATTTTTGGGGGTGGGGGGGTAACTAGAACTTTGTGACATTGAACTTTGACCGCAAGGAGATTATAGCAATTATTGCTGATAACAAGCAATAACAAGTACTGTAAAATCCAAAAATAAAATCTTACCATTTTTAAATAGTTCATATCATTTTCTGTCTTCATCTTTTAGTCTTGATATCATCCACTGTATGTCAAATGCAGCTCTTGTTTACAGTGCTATTTCTCTGAACATTGGAGACAAAAGTGTGGTGTTGGAAATAAGTGGTTGTGGCGTTTCTATTTTCTGGGGTGGGAAACAGCTTTAAATTTTGCTTTTATACTTTAAAAAAAATTTAGATGCTTTTTACAGTTCAACCCTAGGACATTTTTCAGTTGATTTTATGAAAATTGCTATATAGTATTGTGACAGTAATTTTATACTGCAGTTGTTAAATCTGACATTAAAATGCCTCATGTAAAGCACTTGTATTTTCAGTTTTCAAAAAGTTTTCTTTTCAGTCAGAAATGGAACAGGCTATTACATGAAACCATTCTTTCACACTGCTCTACAAAGTGAGGGCCTTGGAATGCATATGAAGTTCAAGACAGGAAAATCATGGGAAATGAAAATGGTATGCTGATTGTTCTAAAGGCAGTGACTCAGTCATGGAAACAATGGAGAATTCAAGTGGTTGTGTAAGCCAAGACTTATCAAACAGTTATTTTATCATGACTTTCAAAGTAAATTTGAATTACATAGTTCAGTCATCCTGATAAGATTCCTAGGGTGGACATAAACTTCCTGGTGCTCATAGCTAGATTTACCACTGAGGTATCCAGTTGTAAGGCTTCCAGTAGGGTATCACTCATCCATGGCAATACACACAATGGTAATTAGCTTACAGTACCACATTAAAGATTTGCTAATATTACCTCCCACTTAACTTGTTTATAATATTAACCCTTAATTCATTCCATATAATTTAGAAAGGTGTGTTTTACTTGGAGAGGAGATAATTTACCCGTTTTTTCAGTGCATACGCCAACCACTGACAGCAGTAAAAAACAAACAAACAAACAAACAAACACTTCCATATAGGTAGATTATTCCATAGTCATCTAATATGGGTTTCTTGCATCTTCCTATGAAGCATCTGTTGCTGGCTGTTGACAGAGACATAGTACTGGACTTGACTGACCACTAGTCAGATACGTTATGGCAGTTGCCATGTTCTCTCTGTAGCATATTGGTCAAGAATTACATTTCATTACAACAGACATAAGATTAACTAGAGTGTGGATAAAAGACTTTCTGCTGAAGCAGTTTGGCGTGTTGGGGAAGCAACATAAAGACTCCAGGCAATCTTAGCGAACACCAGGGTATATGAAACCATTAGGAAGATTGCTGTCCAGTTTTGGCCTGCCGTGAACAGTTAAAGGATGACTGACATAATAGGACCTCATTGTAGTAAGTAGTATCTTTTGAAGCCATATTCATCAGTTAAGTGGCTCTTGGAGAATGCTGATGTTCTTCAATGTTCAGCCTTTTAAAATTTTCTGAACATACACAAAACTTTAAGGTTTTCCACTAGGTTCATCCAACTACTGCCTGGATTAAGCGGGTGCAATATCTACAGAAGTCTGTGATCCAAAATCAGTGGTAATATGAACAGCAGAGTAAGTTATATCTCAATTTTAGGTTCATAATTCGGGTGTAAGTAGCAAAGTAATATAAAGCACCAATTTGTTATTCAGTGGGTGTGCAAAAGACTGTAATTTTCATGATAATAGGTGTAAGGGTATCATAGGCAAGTTTAACATATAGTAGGCCTTCTCTACTTTAACATTTAAACTGAATTAGAAAATGAATTTAGACGTAATCACATGGAATGAAAATTGGTTGATGGACCATAAACAAAGTTTAAAATTAAACAGCAATGTATTGAGGGAGGCTCCAACATAATGTCACACATGGATGGGTGATAGGCTCTGTGTTTTCAGTATCTTCATTAATGAGTTGTTTTTGGAAGGATTAAAAGAACACAGAAATAAAATGAGAGAATAATGCTAAATAATGTGGTGTTAACTCTGTACAATCTACTTATCTTTTGCACATCACCAGTAATAAATGCTGATGATAGATAAATAATATCTGTCTCTCTAGGGCTTGAAAATATCAACAGTCAATAAGAAAATAAGTATAATTTTGTAAAATGCAAGATAATAAATTAGGGGAAAATAATTCAAATCTCCAATCACAAAGTGAGATGGAATACCACACATGGAAAACAGTAATTTCAAAATTTTTAAAAAGTCCTAATGAGTATTGGTAGGCAACAAATTAGATATGGGTTTACAATATAACAGTATATTTTTGAATGCATATACAGAAGCATCACCATGTACACCGCCAAGGTGATAGAAAGTCATGTTATGCTAATGGTGAGTCCACACTTGGAAATAATACATTCATTTCTGGGATATCATTATTCCTGAGGGGAATTCTGTGCCACTGCACATGCACAGAATTTATGTCCCCTGCAGATTTCTTTGCTTCCCCGCAGAAAAATGACTTTCTGACGGGGAAGCAAAGGGAAGCCACAAGTGCGGTCCTGCGACTCTTCCCAGCAGTATGTTTCGGGGGCCCAGGGCAGCCAGCAGAGAGGTAAATCACTGTGGGGCAGGAGGCGGGACCGGGGAAGACTCAGCTGGTGGCTCCGACCCTTCACCAGGCTCAGCTGCTAGTCCCAGCTGGAGTGGGGAGGACGGGACTTCCTCTTCCCCTGCACGGCATCCGGGGCTGTGTCAGACCCACCCCCAGATTTCTCCCCCGGCTGTAGGAAGCTCTGCAAAGTCCCCCCTCCCTCCCGCTTCCTGTACCCATTGCTCCTCAGCTGCAGGGGGAAGGATCCCTGTACAGGGAGCTGCTCCCACATCCACCCAACCCCCATTCATCCAGACCATCTCATACCCAGACTCTCCAGCTGAGTCTCACCCTCCACACTCAGAACCCCCATGCCGACATCCACTCCCCCTGCACCTGAACCACCCCGACAATCCATCTGCACCTGGGTCCCCACCTACCAAGCCTCAACCAGCTTCACCTGGATCCCCACCCCACTGAGTTCCACTGAGCCCCACTCCCCCAGCATTTGGACCTCCCACTAACCCCTCCCCCCAACTATCCTGCTGAGCTCTATCCACCCACCCACCCATACCCCCTCCTGCTGAGCCCCAACCACCTTTACGTGGACCCCCCTGCAGAGTCCAATTACCGTTGCACCCAGAACCCCCCAAGACCCTCTGCATCCAGCTCCACCCCCATTGGATCCCCCTCTGAGCTGCCCGCTCCCAGATTGCCCCACACAGAACCCTCTCAACCCACACCTGGATCTCCCCACACTAAGTCCCTCCACACTTGGATCCTGCCTTGCTGAGCCCGCCTGCCCATACCTGGTACACCTGGCACAGATGGGCATGTCTCTGGGGTGTTTCAGGGGCAGGCCCGGTCCTTGCGCTGTGTCAGGGTTGGGTGCAGCCTCACCGCTGAGTCTGTGTCCCAGAGTGGGGGGAGATCCCCCATCTCTGTGCAGCCACTGACCTATGCTCCTCAATGCCATGCTGGAGCCTCCACATTTATTTGACAAATTAAATTTGTAGAATTTTAAAATTGTGCATAGATTTTTTTTTTTTTTTTGGTGTAGAATTTTTAATTTTTTGGTGCAGAATGCCCTCAGCAGTAGATATCAAAAAGGCATTATCCATTTAATATTTTTGTTGATTTTTTTCTGATCTCCCTCCTATTTGAAAACATTTTTTTTTTGGTATCCCAGAAATAAATGGGCAAAACTGCCCTTTGACTGAAGTGGCACCAGGATTTCACCCAATGCATTAGCAGCAGGTTAGACTAGAATATCTTGAGCCAAATCCTGTTTATTTTCCTTGTGCAATTAGTCCCAATACTTCAGAGGCACTACTTGCATGAGAAAGGCAAGCAGGATTGACTTTTTCATATCTATGATTCTGTGAAAATCATTAATAAATGTTTGTTATCTAATGATGTATATTATAGGAACAGTGAGAAAAATGATAGCTGAAATTTTGACCATGAGTTATTCTTGAACCTCTTAGGAAGGTGTCATATTTACTATATCAAGCCTTGTTTTTCAGATTAAATCCAAAAAGGATATTCCTAAAAAATATGAACAACAGTGTGTGATTACTATTTAAATTAAGTGTCCCATAAGGAATTCATTCAGATTCAGTTAAACTTATTCTAAAGTATATTAAACATCAATTTGTTATTAAAGGCATGTTTATTAAGGATTTAAGTACTGTATTCATGGAAATACATTTATTGTATATCTATTACAACCTCAATAAATGTTTTTAATCAATAGATATTTAATTAGCATACATTAGGTGCAGGAAACAAATGTCTCTTTGATTTAATAGGGCAATAATTGTACATCAAGTACCAATTGACTGTTAACACCATATTATATTGGTTTTGAACATCTATGAAATAAGATATGTGTCCATTATTCTACAACAGGAACTGTGACAGAGAACGCAATTTTAATACAATAATTTTAAATGCACATATTACAAAATGATTATTGTTATTGAGCTGCATTTTTCTGTCAGATTTTGTAATTAAATCTCAGGAAGTTTTGCAATAAACAATTTATTTTATAAATTTGCTTAAAAATATTATGGGGTTAAATATATTATCTGCAAATATTTTTATAAAAGACTTCATTTTAAAGTATAGAAACCAAAAACTACTACTATTGTTATGTTTTTCCTTTTGTACTTCTCTCTTTCTATTCCCTAAAATTTGTATACAAAACATCGACCACCTCCTGGGTTGAGCTGGTGTATGTTAGTTATCAGCTTGATATTAATTTTTACAGCTGAATTATAGACTTCTAAAACAGTACTGTTTAATGGAAGTGCCAAGAGACTCTTAACTGTAGTGATGGGAAAGACGTTACTATGTTAAGGTTAGTTTTTAGCTTTACATATTTTTAAAAAATGGGATTTTCCCAAGGCAGGAAATTTTTAGAAGACTGAAAGGTGTTTCCCCCCGTCCCCTTCACTGTAATATGTTATGATGCCTGTCAGTGTTTGACAGATTCTTTTTTTTTTTTCAATTCAGTGGCTCATTTTCTGTACTTCAAAAGTAAGATGAATACTTGTGAAATGTCATG
Source organism: Terrapene triunguis (assembly GCF_002925995.2). Taxonomy (NCBI): domain Eukaryota; kingdom Metazoa; phylum Chordata; order Testudines; family Emydidae; genus Terrapene; species Terrapene triunguis. The sequence goes on from NW_020699373.1 coordinate 654,272, forward strand.
ATTGAGTTCAATAAAGACAATGGATAAGTGTTAAGTCTTGGAATTTAGACAGTTAAGTGAAGATTAAGGGGTCTGTATCAACATGATGCTTAAATCTTTCAGGTGTATTCTGCTTGTTAAAAAATGTCGGACAGTTAAAAAATCTGTTTATAATTATGTTAGCCATAGTTAAGTTTTTTTAAAGCATGTTTCCATTATAAACTACCATCTCCTCCATCATCCTTTCTGAGTCCAAATGGGCATATAAAAGGAGGGGACAGAGGAGAAATTTTGAAGTGAATTTGCTTAGCTGATTCTGAGATGTGGAAGTTTGGATAAGTAGGCAAATTGTTATAATGTTTCTTTATCGCATCTTGAAAATAAGAGTGAGGTCTAGTAACTTCAAATGTAGTTTTGCAGAGCACCGTTTCATGCCATTTTTAAGAAAGGCTGGTATGGATTTGGGAAATTACTGATGAATGAGGAGTATCAGAATAGTCTGCGGTCTGATGAACATAATAAAATTGTCTATTGATTGGTGGAGACCTAACCTTCCATGGTTTTTTTTTTTTAAAAGGAGTTTTGTGTGATGTATGTATGGTTAATGTATAAAATATGTTCTTAAAATGTGTTTAGCAGATAGGGCTTAAGCCTAGACAAAGGAATGTGATGCTACCTGCTTGAATGTGTCTTCAATATAAACTACGCAAGGAGTAAAGTGACCAGATAGAAAGTGTGAAAAAATGGGACGAGGGTGGGAAGTAATAGACGCATAAAACAAAGCCCCAAATATCAGGATTGTCCCTATAAAATCGGGACATCTGGTCACCCTAGCAAGGAAAGACAATGGACATACATTTCCATAAAAGCTGACCATAGCCATCCACCCATGTAGCAAGTGGGGGAGATGGCCACTTAGCTATCCCAATGGGGGAGGAGACTGCAAAATATACATACCTTCAGCTCCCTGGTGGACACAGCAAGCTGAGCCCCCATGAGGGCTTCCTGACTTTGAAAACAAAGATAAACTCTGACAATATAAGCAGGAGGAGGGGAGGGGAGGGGAGGGGAAGGGTGGAATGGTTATATTCCTTCAATGGATTGCATCTCCTTTCTGAATTCACTGTCTGAAGCCAGAAGAGACAATTTTACATTCTAAAGACTTAGTGGTTTATAAAATAACATCCACCCAATATCCACTGCCCATAACTAGTCTTTCCAATTTAAATCCATGGGCTCAACTGCCATATTTGTCTTCAACTACTCCCAATATAAGAGATGCCAATTAAAAAAAAAAAAAGCCTATTTTTTCCAAATAATGTGCTTTCCACGTGTTGCCAAAAAACAAAAACCCGCCACCGTGTTGTGTCAGAGTCTAAGATAAAAAATGGCTCCTGTCTCTGGAATCCTCCCTCACACTGTCTTTCATGCCATCACAATACCAGCTGACAGTCTCAGTTTGGCTGGGAAAGTCCCCGGTTCTGAATATCCATCCTGGGCAACAGATGCCCCTCTCAATGTCCCTGGACTGCTGGCAGGCTCACCCCATGCTTCCCATTTCCTCTCAGAAGAATTAGCAGCTCACGTTACTCTGCTTCCCCCCTGGCTTTTCACCCTTGCCAATAAAACAACTAGTGGCTGAGGTTCAGCGAGGGATGTCTTGTTCCTGGACAGGACTGTGCTAAGAGGAAAGCATATGTGTCCTTACTCCTGCTGTTCAGCTGAGCTGTGCTCAGTTACATGAGGCATCGCCATGCCACAGCTCAGTTCCAGCAGCAGTTGAAGCACTAGCTCCAACAGCTGCTGTCCATCCAGTTCTCTACAGCACAAGAATTGTGTCCCCACTCGCTGCCTACCATGCAGTGACTCTTGGCCTCCAGGTGTCTGCCTTCTGTCTCACACAGCTCATTGATGCCCTCCTTCTGCAGGCTCCTTAGCCCCAGGCCATGTATCCTTCTTTGCCCCCAGCCATGTATCCTCCTTTTGGCCCCTTCTAGCCCTTTTCCAGCCCACCTATTCTCCTCTCCTCTCCCCATTCTGCCTCCTGCTAACTCCTCCTCCTCTCTGGCAAACACCAGTGCCATGGTTACTTTGCATAAATGTCCCAGGGAAATTTCATTTGAAATGTTAACAACAATGACACAAAAGACTGAATATTTCAGCAAATTTCATCTAAGTTGTGGAGATTTACAAAGAACCATTGTGGGGGAAAAAAACCTTAAGCATTCACAGCCTTGCCCCTCATTCCATGCAGATGTGCTTCATTCCCCATTTCACTCCCAATTTTTGGAAATTTTTGAATTGTTTTTGTTTGAGAAGAGGAGCAAAATATCTCCAAAAGTAACATATGTCCTTGCATGCTAAGACACATTGAGAGACAAAGAACTTTTTCTTTTCTTTCTTTCTTTTTTTTTTGCTGACACCTTGAGATTTTAATGAAGAAATAAAGTGTGAGCTCTCATATCTAACATGAAAAAGAAAAGTGGCTAATTTTTTTCAGTTGTTGAGACCATAGGGACCCTCACAAAGTGGATTTTGCTTTTATTAAGTTTCTGTTCACCTTTTCTTCAAAAAAAACTGAGGGGCTTGAACTCTGAAACAATACACCATTTCCCCCCTCTTTAAAATCTTTCTTCTTTTTATGTTTATTACAAGTGGAGTAAGAAAATAAAACTAGTTTATTTTTTGTTTTCTGCATATTTTGCATCAGTTTCAAATGGCCCCATAGCAGACTAACTTGCAGTTGCAATAGACTGCTAGTTTTGAAAGTTTGTTTCCTCAGTGCATATTTACTTTTTTTTTTTAAGTAGGTTTTTGCTTTTCATTTCTACATGACTATGTGGTATTATAGCCTTCACCCTTTGTTTTAACAACCCATGAAAGGAATTTCATCTTCAAGGTCCTATCCTAAAAATAGAAAGTTTGGTTAAACCTAATTGATTGTAGGCTTGCTGTTGTTCATTATCTTAATTAGTCTAGGTAATTAAATCATTAATTGATTGGAGTTGATCCCTTGCTAACAAACAGTAACGCTTAGTGCTTTCCTGCCTGATCCCCTAAGACCTGCCATTTCAGTTCTTCATGCAACTCTTCAGTTGTGGTATTTGTGCTGTCAAGAAGCATGAAGTTGTGGCACAACACTCGCTCTCCAGCATGAGCAGCAGCAGGAGGATTAAACTAACCTGTGGATGTGCTTTCAGAGAAACCACTGCTTACGAGACTCGCTTCAGTGAGATAGAAATACAATAGCAAGCTGACTGTGGCTAATTAACATTGGACAATGAACCATGTAACAGGAAGTTCATTATAAGATCAACACTGGCTTTTTTTTTTTTTAAACAATAATTTTCATTGTGCCTGGTTATGTTAGGCACTCTGCTGAGGATGTGGGTTTCAGTTAAAGTGCTTTGGGTACAGAATGACTGATATGCTGTTACAGTGATATTAGGTTAGACCTTTGCTTCCATGTGTAGAGCACCGGTGTTGAACAATTACTATTCATTTGCCAAATTCAGTGACTCAGAAATGATCCCTCAACTTCTTAATTCACACAGTTTCAAATCACTGGTCTGAGAGTTCAGAGCTACTTAATTAGTATTTGCTGATTTACTAGTGAGTTGGCAAATTTGTTCCTAACCAGATGGTCCTAAAATACGTCTAGTAAATAAAACAGTTTATAAGAGTAGAAAGTTCTGATTAAAAATGATGATAAACAGTCTGATAATCCATGTGTGATTTTTTTTTTACAGAAACTTAGTTTTGTCTTGCTTCCCTGGATTACTTTGGACATACTCATGATTAGCATCTTTCTTGTGTTCATTACCAAGGAATGATGGCAATGGAGAAATTTATATATTTGCTTTTCTAAACAGACATATTTAAAAATTAATATCTCAGCCTGACAGTACTTTACAGTGTTTTTAACATTGTGTTTCTACTGTTCACATTAAATTATAAAAGGAAAATAGTATGAAACCTAGAGTTTTATACTGTCTTTAAGGAAATAGATGTGAGAATGGGAGTTGCATATGCTATGGAAGACCTTTAGAAAGACCATTCTCTTCTCTTTAGTTGGGGGGGAAAGAGTAAAAGTTGTTAATAGATTATAAATATAAAGTGAATAATAGATTATTGCTATTGCGTAACACTTTGGCATCTTAATATGCACACAGGAAAGCCAAGATAGAACCTTTAAGTAATGCCACAAAGTATCTATGGATATAGAGGAAAAATGAGTAAGAGAACCAGGCAGCTTCAACTAAACACATTGGAAAGCTTGTTATGGAGGCTTCTCTTCAAGTCCTATCAATATGGGACAATACTCGGCATGTTAACATTGATAACCTTATATATATAATACACACACTTCACTGTATGCACCACTGTCACTTTGGGCTGATCTTCCCAGAAAAGCCCATGACAAATGTTACAGCATCAAACACAGTGGGGTCCTGGTCTATGACTACGGCTCCTAGGCGCTATGATAATACAAATCATAAATAATGATAGAACACCCCTTGATTTCAGTAAAAGAAGGAATGGGCTGTTTGTCAGACATGCATTGTCTGTATTTGATTTGAATGTTAATTTTCTTAGGATGGGCACTGTGGGTGAAATCCTGCCCCCCTTGAAGTTAATAAGGAAGCTCACGATTTCACCTTATATCTTCCTCTGCTACATCTGTACTGTGCTAAGCACACTGTTCGTGCTCAATACATAGTATGTAAAAAAAAAAAATCTTTGTTTAAAATAAATACTCTATTTCAGTCACTAACTGAATAATGGTTTTGTTTTTTTTAAAAGAAAGCAGAATCTTGCACATCTCTTTCAGTAATCAGAATATATTTATTATATATTTAATTAATATATTTAACCATCTTTATCAGATCCCTACTTCACCAAAACCTCTATCATCTGAATTGTGCTTATATCCTCTATATACACCTCTACCTCGATAAATAAATTAATAGGATATCTCCATTAATTTATTTATCTCCTAGAACTGGAAGGGACCTTGAAAAGTCATTGAGTCCAGCCCCCTGCCTTCACTAGCAGGACCAAGTACTGATTTTTGACCCAGACCCCCTAAGTGGCCCCCTCAAGGATTGAACTCACAACCCTGGGTTTAGCAGGCCAATGCTCAAACCACTGAGCTATTCCTCCCTGCCCCCCCCAAATGCTGTCCTCGGGAGCCAAAAAATCTTACCGTGTTATAGGTGAAACCACATTATATTGAACTTGCTTTGATCCACCGGAGTGTGCAGCCCCGGCCCCCCGGAGCACTGCTTTACCAAGTTATATCTGAATTCATGTTATATCGGGTCGCGTTATATCGAGGTAGTGGTGTAGTTACTATCTCAACTATCTGAACTCCTGTTTATCCAAATGATTGGCCATCGCCAAAAGCTTTTGCCTGGTATTTTTCCACTGTTTCATTACATTTAAAAAAATGTATATGAGGCAACATGAATATGAAATATATCCTGCAAAAATACCACCATCTTCAGTGTTTGGTTTCCTGAACTCATATTAGTAGGGCAATATTTAATATTCAAATTTGCATTTTATTCAGAATTTATATAATAGTAAGAATTAACTGCTTTCTTCATTAAAAGTTTTCAGCCTTTTTTGCTTTCTTGGTTTTTCTAGTTAAGTTCTGGATAGGAGAAAAAGCAATGGTATTTATAGGATGGTGACAAAAATAATTACCGTATATTTATTTCAGATATCAAATCAAACCTTGAATAAAGGTTACTTAAGAGGTGTTGTGTCAGAATTGTGCAGTTTTATTATTTTTTGTTTAGTGTATGGTAATATAGAAATCAGTTTCTGTAATTACTATCCATTAAAATATTTTTTTCATCTGTTTGCTGCTAGATTAAATTGCCAATCTTTTTTCTCAAATGAATGAGAAGGCTGATGATGACTGAAACTCTATAATACAGTGCATTATCTCTCTCACTAGTTAGAAATAATAAAAGCACATCACAATACATCTTTGCCATTAACGGCTGACCTCTAGTGTGCAGTGGAGCCATATAATTGAATAATACCGTTTGTGAAGAGAGTGAGTGATTAGAAGAAATGGAATTTAAGTACAGCAAAACGATAAGGCAGCTGCTAGATGATGGTGAAAACAATTCTAAAATGGAAAAACTGCCTTTGATCCCCTTGGGCTGGCGACTTTTCTTTTGCCATAAGGAATTTGCAGGCTCATTACAACAAATGTAAATAATTGTGCTGCATTTCTTTTTGATGGTGGCACAATTTCATAGGTGAAAGTAATAATGCACCATAAGGATAAAATTATATTCTTCACATTAAGTTATACATCAACAAAATGTCACACACAGAGATGAAAAGGAAGAGATAAGTGTAGATAGTGCAGACCAGTTGAAATGAGGTATTGGATAATAGGAGATTTTAAAAGCCTCAATTATTCTTGCTGCACAAAATAGTCATCTTTGAAGTAGAGGTAGCACTCTCTCTCTCTCTCCTTTTTAAAAAATGTAGTCATTTCAAACCGGGATAGGTGTTCAATCAGTGTTGTTTACTCAGATGTCAGTAATCAATATTACCTAAGGCCATTCACAAAAAAAACCAAAACAAAAACCAGCACAGACATACTTTCTAGCTCACCAGATGTTGGGTAGAATTTGATAGATATCTAGAGCAGATAAGACAATGTTCTTTTAAAACCTGCTTAATTTTAAAAACTGGGGAAGAAGTCTAGGTTTGAGTCAAACTTGCTACTACATGAACTAAATTCAAGGCTTCAGATATGATCTAATGCTTTTTTAAAAGGTTTCCAAATGCATACTTATAGCCAAATTGTCATATTAAGATTCAGATTTCTGAATGCAGATTTTGTGAATTCAAATAGGCTTTTGTGTGTGCAAATCAGTGTATTGCATACCCATTGTAGGCACTTTTTTACATATGTAGGCCTGGTCTACACTATGAGTTTAATTCAAATTTATCAGCGTTAAATCGAATTAGCCCTGCACCCGTCCACACAGCGAAGCCATTTATTTCAAAATAAAGGACTCTTAAAATCGATTTCTGTACTCCTCCCCGACGAGGGGAGTAGCGCCGAAATCGATATTGCCATTTCGAATTAGGGTTAGTTTGGCCGCAATTCAATGGTATTGACCTCCGGGAGCTATCCCACAGTGCACCATTGTGACCGCTCTGGACAGCAATCTGAACTCGGATGCACTGGCCAAGTAGACAGGAAAAGCCCCGTGAACTTTTGACTGACGTCTGAGCGAGTCAGTAACGTGCGCCAGCGACCTTTTAAACGTCCAAATTCACATTCTACCACCATTCTGCACTTGCTCAGCCTGTAGTTGAACAGCTCCTGACTACTGTCCAGGCTGCCTGTGTATGGCTTCATGAGCCATGGCATTAAGGGGTAGGCTGAGTCCCCAAGGATAACTATAGGCATTTCAACATCCCCAACGGTTATTTTCTGGTCCGGGAAGTAAGTCCCTTGCTGCAGCCATTTAAACAGAGTAGTGTTCCTGAAGACGCGAGCGTCATGAACCCTTCCCGGCCATCCCACGTTGATGTTGGTGAAACGTCCCTTGTGATCCACCAGCACCGTTGAAAAGTACCCCTTGCGGTTTATGTACTGGATATCCTGGTGCTCCGGAGCCAAGATAGGGATATGGGTTCCATCTATCGCCCCACCACAGTTAGGGAATCCCATTGCAGCAAAGCCATCCACTATGACCTGCACATTTCCCAGAGTCACTACCTTTCGTAGCAGCAGCTCAGTGATTGCTTTGGCTACTTGCATGACAGCAGCCCCCACAGTAGATTTGCCCACTCCAAATTGATTCCCGACTGACCGGTAGCTGTCTGGCGTTGCAAGCTTCCATAGGGCTATCGCCACTCGCTTCTCAACTGTGAGGGCTGCTCTCATCTTGATATTCTGGCGCTTCAGGGCAGGGGAAAGCACGTCACAAAGTTCCATGAAAGTGCCCTTACACATGCGAAAGTTTCGCAGCCACTGGGAATCGTCCCACACCTGCAACACTATGCGGTCCCACCAGTCTGTGCTTGTTTCTTGGGCCCAGAATCGGCTTTCCACGGATAGAACCTGCACCATCAACAACATGATCTCCAAAGCGCCGGGGCCCGCGGTTTGAGAGAATTCTGTGTCCATGTCCTCATCACTCTCGTCGCCACGCTGCCGTCGCCGCCTCCTCCTTGCCTCGTATTTCTGGTCCTGGTTTAGCATAAACTGCACAATAATGCGCGAGGTGTTTACAATGTTCATGACTGCTGTCTTGAGCTGAGCGGGCTCCGTGCTTGCCATGGTATGGCGTCTGCAGTGTTCACCCAGGAAAAAAGGGGCGAAACGGTTGTCTGCCGTTGCTTTCATGGAGGGAGGGGTGAGGCTGTACCCAGAACCACCTGCGACAATGTTTTTTGCCCCATCAGGCACTGGGATCTCAACCCAGAATTCCAATGGGCGGGGGAGAGTGCAGGAACTATGGGATAGCTATGGGATAACTACCCACAGTGCAACGCTCTGGAAATCGATGCTAGCCCCTGTACATGGACGCACACCGCCGAATTAATGTGCTTAGTGTGGCCGCATACATTCGACTTTATACAATCTGTTTCCAAAATTCGAATTCTGTAAATTCGGATTAATCCTGTAGTGTAGACATACCCTTAGTTGGGCACTAAAGATGTGTATGCAAAGGCTGTAGGAGTCAATATTGAGGCCCATTAAAATGTGGCCCCAATGCAGGTTTAGTATGGTGCTTGCTACCTATTTTCATATTAGTGGTTTGTTAAAAACATATTTATTGAGGTTAAATATCCTTGTAATAGGTTCATAATTTAACAGAACAGCTATTGTATGCAATAGATACCTATAGATTGTTAAAAGCCTACTGTATATTTGAGCATTAATAGTAATCTTACAAATGCACACTGCAAGTGTTATTACCAAAAAAGATTTTCTTAGTCCACTGCTGTGTACTTAATACACAAACTATTTTACTAAATTAAAATTTAAATCTACTTTTGGCAACAGTAATAAAAAGCAAAAATGCATTGCATGAATGTGAATTTTCCAGTTCTGTTCTTTGTAGTTTGCTTCATAGATGTGTTGGGCCCTGAGAGGAGTCCGACCTGATGACATTTTTGGATAACTTCCTTCAAAGCTCAAATTATTTGGTATTCAAGAAGCATTAACTCTCCCTTCCCTTGCAAATCAGCTCTCCAGTTATAATAAGCAAATGTCACATTATCACATGACTAACCAAATGAAATACACTTTTTGATTCTGTTGGACTTCATATGTTGATTTTCCCTGTACAGACTATGGCATGAGTTCAGCTACCTTGTTCCCTGTACGAATTGGCTTACTTGAATTATAAATGAGTCATTGTGAACTGAAATCTTATCTGAATGTTGAAGAGATTTCCAGGAAATGTGCAGGAAATAAATACAGTGATAAATGCTGAAAAATAGAGGAAAATGTTGTGGTGATTTAGCCAGATTAAAGCATATCCCTTTCTTTTTGTTTTAAAATTTATTCAGTAAGTTGACCAAGTTTCTGTCTCTCTTTTCTTCTGTCAGGGCTAAGTCAAAAAAGCCTTATAAGCAGCCCTCACCCCTTCCTCCCTAGAAACTTGATTTAATAACTTGCTAGTGCAACTGTTTAGCATCTATCCTCAAGGCACAGAGCTGAACTGATTGGCTTCATAAAGAAAATGAGGGATTGTTGTACAGTTCATCTGAATTCCATTACTTGTTAGAAATTCATTCAAGAGATCATAAATTCTGTATTTTTCATTAGTTAGATGTTATGAAAAAGGGATCAGTATTTTGTAAAAAAAAAAAAAAAACCCAGAAAAGACCACGGGTTAGTATGTTTTCCTTCAATCAAGAGAAAAACAGTGCCTGCTCTCAGAAGTGTATGGTGCTTCTTACATGCTCTATTTGCCAACATTTCAGTGTCTTGTTCTTCAGTAGATATCCATACATTAAAATTCCTATTTTGTTTTGTGACTTACCGGTTGTTTAGAAGAAAGGAGGAACTAGAGAGCATCTGAAACTGTGACTACCTTTTCATTCAGATGTCAAAATGTACCACACTTCCCCTAGTTGACCTTTTAGAGCATTAATGTTGCACTTGAAATTTTTGCTATTAAGGAAAAATAATAGCCCAACTAATCCTTTAGTGTTCCATAAATATACAGTATTGACCACGGAGTTCAAGTAGTGTTTTCCAAAAAAGGATATAGAAATGCTACAGCATTGGAGAGGAATTAATTAATGATTTCCTCTTAGTCTATGATTGTAATAAAAATAATAAAATAGTCCCTGATACAATCTTTTCTCGTGAATTTCACTGCACTTATGTCAAGTATCAAAGCTTTAACTTAGATACTCACGGATACATGAATTAAGATTGGATTCTAAATGGTTCCATATTTGCCTGTTGTTTTAGATACAAGACTTCATGTTTCTGTCTTAAATGCCACTTTTCTTTGCCATTTCCCACTCTTTGATAGTCTGATGAATGCCTGCATCCCTGCTGAGGTTTCAAGAGCTTGCAGCATCTTGCCATCATAAGATGTTGCTGTGGTGACTGAGCAGTGGGTGGGTATTTGTTGGGCATTTAAGAGCAGACAAATGAAACAGAAGTAAAATTGAGGACAACATTGCTATTTAGCACCCTTAAAAATAAAAATAAAAAAGGTTGATGCCAGCCTTTCCTGTCTCTTGAAGAAAGACCATTTGTTTTTTGATACTTCCTTATCCCATTTCGGTGCTTGCTCTCCCTAGTTAGTTCACACTCTTTTCAGGGCATCTTTTCGCGGTCTAGCTCAATGGCTCTCAATCTTTGCAGACTACTGTACCCTTTTCTGGAGTCGGATTTGTCTTGCGTACCCCCGAGTTACACCTCACTTAAAAATTACTTGCTCACAAAATCAGACATAAAAATACAAAAGTGCCACAGCACGCTATTACTGAAAAATTGCTTACTTTCTCCTTTTACCATATAATTATAAAATAAATTGATTTGAATATAAATATTATACTTACATTTCAGTGTATGGTATATAAAACAGTATAAACGTCATCTGTATGAAATTTTAGTTTGTACTGACTTCACTAATGCTTTTTATGAAGGCTGTTGTAAAACTAGGCAAATATCTAGATGAGTTGACGTACCCCGTGGAAGACCTATGCGTACTCCCAGTACCCTGTTTTATGATCTTTTAAGCCATGGCATAATTTGTTATATATCACCTTAAGCATGCATGACCCTTGAAAAGCAAAAGATATAATCCCTATTATAAGGAGTTTACAATCTAAGGGCCACATCCTGTAAACACTTATTAGTAAGTGCAATACCTGGTGACTTTATCGGGACTACCTTTGGTAGTAAGCACAATCCCCTCTACACTAAAGGAACCTTATTTCCTCATCTAGCCTCTTTGGCCACCCATCCTAATCTGTGTCTTCTTTCTCCTTTTTCCCTCCTCCCAGTCCTGGTGACTCTACCTCTCTCCTTACCCTTTCAAGCCTCCACACCCAGTCTTTTTGATTTACTTATTACTAAGGCTGCGATTTAGTCACGGAAATCACGGAATCCGTGACTTCCAAAGATCTCCGTGATGTCAACCAATGCCGGCTGGGAGCTGCAGAGACGGGGAGCTGCGGGAAGCAGGGGGGATCCCTGCAGCTCCCCGCCGCTGCTCCCGGCCACCACGGGTAGCAGGGGGATCCACTGCAGGTGGCAAGGGGGACCTCCAGAGCTCCCAACAGCTGCTGGTGTCAGAGGGGACCCCCAAGCTGCTACGGGTGGCAGGGAGGACCCGCACTGCTTTCAGCTGCCGAGGGCAGCAGGGGGAATCCCCGCTTCTCTTGGCTGCTGTGGACGGCAAGAGGGACCCCGCCACTCCTGACCACCTGGACGGCAGGGGGGATCCCTGCTGCTCCCCGCCGCAGCAGGCGGCAAAAAGGACCCCTGGAACTCCTGGCTGCTACAGGTGGCAGGGGGACCCTGGCAGCTCCCAGCCATGGAGGGAGGCAGGGGGACCCCCGCCACTCGGAGCCACCAGCAGAGGGGGACCCTGGAGCTCCTAGCCCCCTCCGCAGCTGCCCAGTCTACCCTTTTTGTCATGGATATTTTTTAGTAAAAGTCAAGGACAGGTCATGGGCAATAATAAAAAAATCACGGAAGCCTGTGACCTGTCTAAAAATATCCATGACAAAATCTTAGCCTTACTTATTACTTATTTATTATTGTAGCACCTAAGAGCCCTAGTCATGGACCCCATTGTGCTAGGCATTGGACAAACACAGAAGAAAAAGACAGTTCCTGCCCCAAAGAGCTTACAATCTATGTATATGACCAGAGACTACAGATGGGTGCAGACAGGAAGCACAAGGAAAGAGTGACATCATATTGGTCAGCGTGATAGGCTGTGCATTAATACTGGCAGCTGACAAAAGTGAATGCTACTCCCCTGGGTGGCTGTTCCCATTTCCAGTGGCTATACGAGATCACTGATGGAGTTGGAGGACAGCAGGGAGGCAAGCATACCAACAGTTTCTATGGAGCTGGCAATTTCTTTCTTTGCTCTCCATGATCAGCTGGAGCTTCTTGACGTGAGAGGCAGTTGAGATTTATTATTTTCCTCCCATCACTAATGCCCTTCTTCTCTCACTGGAGGCTGTTGTGCCTCCTGCTGGTACTGCCCTAGGACCTCTTCAAAAAGCCAATGACAGTCAGAGGAAAGGGTCAGTCTTCAACTGAAGTCTCGTTCTTCCTCCTACAGCAACAATAGCTCCTGCAGAATCCCTTGAATTTGTATTCCACAAGCACCAGTAAGGCAACCGGATGTGCCAAGGAGCTGCCAAATAACTCAGGGTAGTGAGAACATGTTAAAGAACTATGCTTCAGAGCAATATGCTGGATTTGTCCCCCTCCCTACAGCTAAGTTATACTGCCTGTAGGATTTCTTATGGCCACAGGGGTGAAGGTAGCCATAATAGGTGGCCCCAAGAGAGACTGGCAGATCCAAGCCAGCGAATAAAAAGCAGAATAAAAATCCCACAAAAAACTTTTGTATTAACTTTGGAAACCTATAAAACTTTTGTAGATCAGCAACCACAGAGGCTGATTTGTACAAAATAGAGTCCCATAATCAACAAAAACTGAATTCTGCTATGAGAAAGCAAACAAATAAAAAAGGTTTGACCATCAAGAGCAACTAAAAGGCTGAGCATAGAAAAATGAGGTTGCACTTTCTATGTTGTCAACAAGTATAAATAACACAGATGTATATTATATGTAGCCCAAAAAATCAAAATTTAATCCTTGAGCTTTTTGTTTACTGAATTTACGTAAAAATTCTAAATAAAAGAAAATAGTTTCCTGTTATACTTATCATATGAAACACACCTCTCATGCAGTTTATTTCTTATCATACTGTATTCTTTTTTTACCATTCTTACTGGGAAAGAGAGACTTTTTGCAGTCAGATGTTTATTTAGCATTTGTTGTTACAATTCTGCTTTGGCAAAGTTGATTTTTTTTAATACTGTACCTTTTATTCATTTATTTTGTCTTAAGGACATAAGAAAACCATATCGATATAATACCCAGTCTTAATGTTAATAAGTCATGCTGTGATAAAGTTTCGGATAAAGTTTCAAAACATCTGAATGGGAAGATATGGTCTGAACTAGCATCAAGAACAATAAATAATGAAAATGTGGTTGTTAGCCAGGAGATCTAGAGCCTGATTTTCATAATATCAGGTGTGATGCAAAAATGTGTTTGTAATTATGTTAATTATGTGCACATAACAGGTACATGCAAATGGATGATTAATCATGTTTCCTCTCACATCGTTCCTCTGTGAGATGAATAATTAAATTTGCAACAAATCCAGCCTTCTGGCCCTCTCAGCCAGTGTTGTTGTGAGCTAGTTCCACAGCGTAGACCAGACACCATAATATCAGCTGAAGCTGGGTAGTATCACAAAATAACTGCAAACCTTGGGTTTTGTTTTCCACTTGCCTGTGTTCTCAGCAAGTACTGCTGTAGCTACAAAAGCAGATACTCCGAGAACAGACAGGCCTCTATAGGCATTGTTAGTAGAGCTGGATGAATAATGATGTTTTGGTGTGCTGGCAGTTTTGAAAACAAACAAATTGTTTCACATTGAACCAAAACTAAAATATTTCAAAATTTTCAGCAAATCAAAAAGTTGAAAGACATTGTTTTGAGTGAAATGAAATTTTTTAAACATTTAATATCAATTCTGACCTTTTTAAAAAAAAAAATAAAGGAAATTCCAGAAGGAAAAGTCATTTTCAAAAATGACAGTTGAAAAATGGAAATGCTTCATTAATGTTAAAGGAAACATTTCAATTTTATCAGACTTTTCCCCCCAGAAAACAATATGGCAATAACAACATGAATTTACAAAATGTTCCGCTGTCATTGAATCTGCCTTTTTCACCCACAAAAAAATGTTGGTCAAAACTTTTTGCCTAGCTCCAATTGCTAGTCTACATCTGAGGGGAGAATTTGACCTGTAAGTTTTTGAAAAGGACTATTTTGCTGCTTTGTAGACAACAGCATATACCATTAAAATATATATTTTTAGATTACGCCAAAAAAGTATATATTTTGTTTTATTATTAAGTACTTATGTTTTTCTTCTAGTATAATAGAAAAATCTTTCTTTCTGTGGCCTGAAATTGTGAATAAACTAGACTATAACTCTACATTCATAGATTACTAATAAAGCTTTTTTTTTACTGGATTTAAATATTTCTCAAGTCACAATTTAAAAATTACATAAAATTACTATTTCATTCTGCACTGTCTAGGAAAGCGAGCTTAGAAGGGGTTTAACGGTATGTAGATTAACCAAATCATCCCTTTTTTTCCTCAAAATGAACATATATTTTGCTCCTGAACTGTTCAGCAAGCTGGTGATGTCTTGGTTATTTTCAAGCTTCTGACACATTCTATGACATTTGAAATGCATAGAGTGTAGTGCCAACTCCACGCCTTTTTTGTGTTCAGTATGCTTGCCTGCAGCATTGGCAGAGAGTAAAATTGTTTGCCTTATAAAACCACACATTTTGCTCTAAGCCATTTTTGAAAAATAAAATTAGCTGTTTTATGAGACTACTATACACAATTCCTAGAATAAGCTAACCTACTAATTTATATTTACTTTAAACCCTTATTTCTACCATTCCAAATCTATTTTTATAATGTTTCTCAATGTCCTGAAAATCACTGAGCAAATCAGTGGCTGAGCTTGGATTAGAATCAAAGATTCTTCTGGTTTCCATTCCTTTGGTCTAACTGGTGAAATTGTATCAGTTCCTACTTCCATTTCCTGTGCAACAGTGGCAATGGTTGGAGCTGGCACTTTACACGGAATGTATCAGCCATTTACCATGTGTGTTTTACACCATGTCTGCAGTATGAGACTGTTTGCATATGTGTGTATACTTATGCACATCCATTTTATTTTATTTGCCTTCACTAAATCTTGGTAAGAACAGTTTTTGTGTTATTCTTATTAATAGCACTGTTAGTAGTTCTCCCATTTTGGAACTGTGTGTGCAATAAGGAAAAAGTTTCACTGTGATGAAAGTTCTCCTGGCAGCATCCTGAGGGTGGACTATGAAAGATTATATTATAAGAAATGAGGTAATCTGAGGGCTTGTCTATACTTACCGCGCTGGTTCGGCGGCAGGCAATCGAACTTCTGGGTTTGATTTATCGCATCTTGTCTGGACGCGATAAATCGAACCCAGAAGTGCTCGCCATCGACTCTGGTAATTCTGCTCGGCGCGAGGAGTACGCGGAGTCGACGGGGGAGCCTGCCTGCATGCAGTTATTCACGTAGCTGAAGTTGAGTACCTTAGTTCGAATTGGGGGGTTAGTGTAGACCAGGCCTTAGAAGTGTTACAAAGTATTACAACATAGGGATTTTCTATCTACATCCTATCCTAGATATACCTTTCAAACTAATGGACGTTAGGGACGATGACTTAACTTCATCAAAGCAGTTACTCACGTGCTTTAGTTTAAGCATAAGTAGTCCCATTGAAATCAGTGAGCCTACTCATGCTTAATCTTAAACATATGCTGAAGTTCATTGCTGAATTAGGTTGCATATCTGGTACAATATGTGGAATTCTCAGAATAGTCTGTAGATTGTGTTGCTGCCTGTTTGGAGCATTCAGAGATCTAACATACTTTTAAAAAAACAAAATTAATTGTGACCAGATGCTCAACACAATTAATATTAACAGCAAGGGGAATGGAGCACAAGTCAATATGGGGGGAAAAGCAGGTTAAAGAATATTTAGATGAGTTAGATGTGTTCAAGTCGAGAGGGCCTGATGAAATTCATCATAGGAATTAAGGAACTAGCTGAAGCAATTTCAGAACCATTAGTGATTATCTTGGAAAACTCATTGAGAATGCATGAGGTCCCAGAGTGGACAGAGGAGAACAAAGAGGACCAGGGGAATTATAGACCAGTCAGCCTAACTTTGATACCTGGAAAGATACTGGAACAACATTATTAAACAATCAATTTGTAAACACCAAGAGGACAATAGGGTTATAAGGAATGGCCAGCATGGATTTGTCAAGAACAAATTATGCCAGGCCAACCTAGTTTCCTTCCTAGGGTGATTGGCCTACTAGATGGGTGGGGGGAAGCAATAGACATGATATATCTTGATTTTAGTAAGACTTGTGACACATTTCCAGATGACATTCTCATAAGCAAATTAGAGAGATGTGGTCTAGAAGAAATTACTATAAAGGTGGGTAGACAACTGAATCAAAAACATAGTTATTAATAGTTTGCTGTCAAATTAGGACACATCAAGAGGGGTCCTGCAGTAGTCCCTCTTGGGTCATTGACTATGCAATATTTTAATTAACGACTCAGATGATAGAGTGGAGAGCCCACTTATAAAATTTTCATGTCATACCAAGCTGGGAGGGATTTCAAGTACTGTACTTTGGAGAACAGGATTAAAGTTCAAAATACCTTGACAAACTGGAGAATTGGTTTGAAATCAACAAAATGAAATTCAATAAAGACAAGAGCAAAACACTACACTTACGAAGAAAAAAAAGCCACAAATGCACAACTACAAAATGGGGAATAACTGGCTAATACTGCAGAAAAGGATCTGGGGTTTATAGTGGATCACAAATTGAACGAGAACCAATAATGTGATGCAATTGCAAAAAAGGCAAATATCATTCTGGTGTATTAACAGGAGTGTCATTTAAAAAAAATATTGGAGATAATTGTTCCACTCTACTTGACTCTGCTGATGCCTTAGCCAGAGTATTGTCTCCAGTTTAAGAAAGATATGGACAATTTGGAGAGAGTCCAGAGGAGAGCAACAAAAATGATAAAACATTTAGAAAACCTGATCTATGAGGAAAGGTTAAAAAACTGAGCATATGTAGTCTTGAGATTGAGGGGAACTGAGTCTCTTCAAATATGTTTAGGGCTGTTATTAAAAGGATAGTGATCAATTTTTCTTCATGTCCACTGAAGATAGGACAAATAATTGGCTTAATTTATAGAAAAGGTTAGATATTACGGAAAACTTTCTAACTATAAAGATAGTTAAGTACTGGAATAAGTTAACAAGAGAGATTGTGAAATTACTGTCATTGGGAGTTTTTAAGAAAAAACATCTTTCAGGGATGGTCTAGGTGTACATTACCCTGACTCAAAGAGGGGCGTGGACTAGATGATTTCTTGAGATCTCTTCCAACCCTACATTTCTATGATTCTGTGATTCTATAGAACAATATACATACCTGGAGAACTTGAAATGATTCTTCTTTCAATCAGGAGTGAAAAAGTCACTATAGGCCATCATCATACTAACATCACTTGGAAATTGAAAACTTATTTAAAAATAAAATAAAAAGTTTGGTTTGGTTATTGAAGTTTGGTCTGTGTTTTAACTTTACGAAAATCAACAATTGGTCCATATCTCAGCAAATTGTTCTGAAATGCATAAAAACTTTTCCCAGCTATATTTCGGCTTTAATTCAAAATGTTGCCAGAATCTTTCTGATAAACTTAATTTGACAGAAAAAAACATTTTGGAGGAAGGACTTGGCCAAAAAGTCTTAGTAAAATAGTTTTTCCATGTGTCATATCTATAAAAATGTTTTGTCTGAATAACCTTGGTTAATTTCTTGCCTGTCACAGTTTACGCATGCCAAATTTGAAGATGAAAACAATTTTACTGAAAGAGCAGGTCAAAATCAGAGAAATTAGGCCTTAACCTTAAATGTAGAGATACTGCTGCTGCACTATCGTATCTGGGGGAGTGAGGTTCCTAAGCTGCATGTCCCCTTTGGATGGGGAATGGGAGGAAAATGTATCAGAAGAGTATGTAAGTGAGTTAGGAATTCTGGCTGTTGGTTTGGAAGTGGTCAGGAGGAGGTGGAAACATGTGGGACAAGTGGTGAAGGTGAATAATGGAGTGTGATTTCTCAAGATTTTGTCAGAATGATTACCACCGTTTTTAGGAGGAAAAGCATTAGATTATGCCTACACACTAGATCTCAGAAAGCTCCTTTAATAAGCCTCATTTTCAGTTTCTAGTAGAAGCTGGTGGTGAGGGTTTATTGTTCTTGATGTTTTTTAAAACAAAAACAACCCCCCCCCCCATTATAACAATTGTCACAACATGATCATTACCTGAGGCCCAGATCTCAAACACAGCAAGGCTGATGATGCTTGGATTTTGGGAAAACAATTGTCTGCCTGCCATAGGCTACACATGCAAAATTTGAAATGGAAGTGATTTTAGAGGAGGCCAAAATGGTGGGTTGATATTTTCAAAGCTGAGTAAAGGATTTAGCCACACAACTTCTATTGATTTCAATGCAAGTTGTGTGGCTACATTGCCTAGTCAGCTATGAAAATCTCAACCTTGTCCTATATTGGAAATCAAAGCACTAAGGGGAGGATACTGCCTCCCCATATTTCTCTATGGCCTTTTCAGTCTGTATTGCATATTTCTTTCTGTGTGTGCCCACTTTTTTTTCCGCCCCCTAGCTGCAGGTATTTCAAGGCATGTTCTTCCCAGGGAATAGTCAATTAACCTTTTTTACAACAAACCCTCTTACTCTATAAAGTTAAGATTTTTTTTAAAAGGAAAAGAGTAAAAAAACTCTTTCAAAGAGCTACCTAATATCTTGTCTTTCTGATGTTTGCCAGCGTGGCCCATTGTGTTGTATTTTCATGGAGAAACAAATGTTTTTTAAAGGGTATGTGGACAATGGATTTTATATTGAGAATGGATTTTAATGTCAAAATATGGTAGTCTTAGTATCAATGGTAATTTGATAATGCAAGCTTTGTAGTGTAAGAGTAAAGAAAACTTTATGTGCAATAATACGACTAACATTTGCAGCTCTGCACCTTAAGATTTATTTGTTTATAATGTAAGAAGGTAGTCAGTCACAGCTGTCAGTGATAATCTTCACTAAACCGCTCCACCCATAACAGTTCCAGTTGCATCAATCAGATTGTTTTAATGCTCAGTAAGCAAAGACATTCAAGCAGAAGCGAATGATGTATATACAATTTTAAGAGGGAAAAGATTACTATATTAAGGCCTCTCCAAAAAGCTCCAGTGGATGTTACCATTAACCAAAAAAAAAAAAAAACCCCACCTTTTTGCCACAATAAGTAACAATAACACACTTTCTATATTTTACTTTCAACTCCTTATAAAACCCTAAGCACAGATATTCTTGCTGCTATAACTATTATCTTACATGTGTTTGCCTCTTATCCGTAAGATTTCTGAAGCACTTTCAGCCTTACTGATGATAATGTGTGTGTATACACATATACACACATACATAATAAAGCTATAGGATGTTTTTGCTCCCCACTGAACTGCACTTCCCTTAGTTATAAAACATGGTGACTGTTTAACAATGCACAACACTGTGACATTGCACTCTATATGATTTTATGAAAATATGCTAGAGTGTGAATATAATGTAACTGGAATATGCTTCATGCAACATGTCGTTTGTAAGGTATCATTACAAAGCTTATAATCTACTGAGTGTGGTCATCCTATTTGTATGTATGTATCAGTCTTGTATCTGAAACTAGAAATATAACTCTGAGGTCCTACTGTAGTTATGCAAAGTGTTGGCCATTAATGGTGGTTTGGAATCTTGATGGCTCCCATCAACCAGGACAATTGACTGTGGATGGCTCTGTTTGCTTGCAGGCCTTCCTGTGAGTCAGGTTGGGAGGAATGAGAGCTTGGAGTCTCACAGGACATGAGACCATGTCACCTGGTGTTTTTCCATTTAGAAGGAGGGGTGGGAATCCAGAGAGGGACAAAGGATTCCCGCCTTGTGCAAAAGATATATAAGGGAATGGATCAGAACAAAGGTGGCTGCAATCATGAGAAATCCCCTAGGTACCACCTGAGCTGGAACAAGGGCTGTACCAGGGGGAAAGGATTGTGCCCAGACTAGGATGGCGTCCAGTCTGTGATAGAAGCTTATTGAAACATCTGAGGGTGAGCTTTCATCTGTAATCACTTCCTTACTGTATTAGGTTTAGACTTGCTTGTTTTATTTTATTTTGTTTGGTAATTTACTTTGTTCTGTCTGTTATTACCTGGAACCACTTAAATCCTACTTTTTGTATTTAATAAAATCACTTTTTACTTCTTAACTAACCTAGAGTATGTATTAATACCTGGGGGGGAGGGGAGGGGAGGGCAAACAGCTGTGCATATCTCTCTATCAGTGTTATAGAGGGTGAACAATTTATGAGTTTCTCCTGTATAAGCTTTATACAGGGTAAAACAGATTTATTTGGGATTTGGACCCCATTGGGAGCTGGGCATCTGAGTGTTAGAGACATAGAGACAGGAACACTTCTTAAGCTGTTTTCAGTTAAGCCTGCAGCTTTTAGGGGACGTGGTTCAGACTTGGGTCTGGGTTTGCAGCAGGCTAGCGTGTCTGGCTCAAACCAGGCAGGGCACTGAAGTCCCAAGCTGCCAGGGGAAACAGGCTAAGGAGTAGTCTCAGCACATCTGTTGGCAATTCCCAAGGGGTTTTCTGTGATTCAACCCGTCACAAACACCACCACATACACCAGTTTAGGACAAAAATGAGAGGAACAGTGGTAAGCAGAAGGTAATAACCCCGAATGGAACGTTGCAGGGCATTGGAGCTAACACTCATACTAATAATTTACTGTGGGATCTTTAACGACCCCAAGTAGTCACAACCATGGCTTTGTATGTGTGTGCAGAAAGTGGAGCAAGCAGCAAGCCAAAGAGAGTGAATTTTTGCAGCTTGTCTTTTGCTCATCTTTGCTTCTGCTCCTGCTGCTTAATGAAAGTACCTTGGTTTTTCTGGTTCTGTTTATCTTTTCTTAGCCTGGACATTGAATAAGCCTGACCTTTCTAGTAGTAGATATTCTTGAGATCCAATCAAGTTAATATCTGTAGAGTGTACTAAGGAGTTTTGATTTAACATTTATATTTGGTTTAGGGAATGCAATAGGAATATTTTAGGGCATTCTTTGGATACTAGAATTTCTACATGTGACCTTTTTACTACCAACTGCCTTTGCAAAGCAAGATAAGAGAATAGTTCACACCAGTCCAGAGTACGATATTATGTTTAACTTCAATTTTTGTCTAAATTTTGGTAATTAAATCCGAGACCCACAAGAGCTCAGTGCCCTTTATGTACTGAACTAAAAAGGAAGTCTTAACGTGGAAATGGCAGTCTCTTGAAGTGAGATTCTTATTTTTATATCCCATCAGAATATCAATGTAGCTGCTTCTTCTGATGTCCTCTTGGGAAGATGGCTAAAGTTGATCTGCAAAGGATTTTTAATTCTTTAAACAAAATTAGTTTGTGCACTTTGAAGCACCTTTAATTATATAAAGAGGGCCTGAAAGTTTTTTGTTTTGTTTTACTTATTTTTTTTGCCCTCTCTTTTTAAAACTTAAAAAATAGCATGAATTACAACTCTGGTTTTGCTTTAGGACTTCTTAGGAAATGTTTATTATGAGCTCTCAAACTCTAATTGAAAGGACAGAGATAATGGATCATTAGTAAAGATTAGAGCTGGGGAGGAAATGTTTCCCCCCCGCCCCCATCCTGCAAGAAGTTTCAAGACTTTGAAATGTTTTTTTGTCCTGAATTCAGATGAAAAGTTGAAATCTTGAAAGTTTTCACAAACTGGTGGGAAAAAATGAGGTAATATCAATCTTAACAGTTTGTATTGATAATTTTGGTATGTTTTGTTTTGATTTCAACCAACTTTTTCATTGATAAAGTATTGAAATGGGACATTTTGACAATTTCAAAACATTTTTTAAATTTCAAAATGTTTTCAAAATGGGACATTTGTCAGATTCGATCCTTTCCCATAGTCAGTATAGGTTTGGATGAATTGGCCTTTTCTGACAACAAAAAATTACAATAACAAAAATTCCCAACCAGCTCTAACAAATGCCCCCTATCCACATCAACGGGCTTGATGGGGCTGGTGGTTAAAAGGGGAGAGTCCCTGCAATGAAGGAGGGAGACACTCGCCAAGGGACAATAGGTAGCTCCTCTCCCTGGGAGTCTCTGGAACCCATTGGCCAGCTGGGGGTAGGGTGGCCAGATAGCAAGTGTGAAAAATTGGGACGGGGGTGGGGGGTAATAGAAGCCTATATAAGAAAAAGACCCAAAAAGTGGGACCGTCCCTATAAAATTGGGACATGTGGTCACCCTAGCTGGGGGAGATGAGTGCTGATTGACCACTGTTCCCCAGCTCCCAGGATTTAACCTGGAGCGGGGAGGTACGTGAAGCCTCTTTCAGTTCCGTTCCTGCAGCCCACCCTACCCACCTGAACTGGGAATGGGAACCCAGCCTGACAGATGCTGTGTGTCTAGCCAATCACCTTTTTATTGTGTCTGGAAGGAACTGTTTCTCCCATGGGGCAGTTGGTGGAGGACCAAGGAGTTTTTGTCTTCCTTGCAGCACAGGGAGGTTAATACAGCAGTACCACAGTAGGTTAAGTACAGCAGTGTAAGTAGGCTGTACACTATGGTATCATACCAGCAAGCTATTTATAGATGGTACAGTGTACCGGAAAGACACAGCAGCAGCCCCGCCAGAGGAGAGGGCTGGGGGGCAGGGCTGGGAGTTCTGCTCCTTTCCCCGATGGGAGGGGCAGCAGCAAGGAAAGGAGCAGAACGCTGGCAGCTCCTCCAGCGGCTGTACTGCCCCCTCTCCCCCCCGGCTCACCCCCTCAGCCCCGTCTCTGGCATAGGAGGAGGAGGACAGAGCTGCCCCACCCCACCCCAGCAAAATGGGATGGATCATGGCGAGGCAATAGGGAGAGCCCCAGGCTGGGGGCGGGGCAATGAGGAGTCACATGGAGGATCATGTGGGGAGGTCACCTGTCCCCCTTAGCTGGTGCGCCCCCGTACCGGTAATACATGGATTTTACTTGCACCACTGGTTAAGTAGGAATGTGCCTAGTACCTAACTGAGTTACCGAGATGGAGCTATTTATTTGTCACAACTTGTGGTCAGTTTCCAGGGTAGATATTTGGGATT
The DNA here is from genome assembly GCF_002925995.2 of Terrapene triunguis. Lineage (NCBI taxonomy): Eukaryota > Metazoa > Chordata > Testudines > Emydidae > Terrapene > Terrapene triunguis. The sequence continues at coordinate 677,923 of NW_020699373.1, forward strand.
GGGCCAGAGTCCAGGCTCTGAGACCCTCCCCACTTGGTGGGTCTCAGAGCCAGGGCCGCCCCGCGCGGGGGGGGGGGGGGGGGGCAAGTAGGGCAATTTGCCCCGGGCCCTGCAGGGCCACCACGCGAATATAGTATTCTATAGTATTGCAACTTTTTGTTATGGAAGGGGCCCCCGAAATTGCTTTGCCCCAGGCCCCCTGAATCCTCTGGGCGGGATTGGCCTCTCAGAGTTGGTAAGACAACTCCCACCTGTTCATGCTCTCTGTATGTGTGTATATATATCTCCTCGATATGTTTCACTCAATATGCATCCGAAGAAGTGGGTTGTAGCCCACGAAAGCTTATGCTCTAATAAATTTGTTAGTCTCTAAGGTGCCACAAGTACTCCTGTTCTTCCTGCTCAGAGCCTGGTTTCTAGCTCAAGTGAGAATGACTATTCTGCTATTTTTAGCCCCGTTGTGAGCGTTTGAGCCCAACTTGCTGCCACCAGGTTCTTTTTAGCTGTGTAGACATATTCTTGAAGACCAGGATAAGAATGAATATGAAGGGCTGACTATAACACATCTGCCTACTGCAGGGCTTTTACATCTCCCACTGAAGCATCTGGTACCAGCCACTCTTGGAGTCAGGATACCGGGACTAGGTAGAATCTGGCTCTGGTCCCGAATGGCAATTCCCATGTTCTTTCTCCAGGCTAGATAGGATCTCTTTTTCCAGCGTGAAAATCTAGCAGGAAAACAAAATAAACAAAAACAAACAACTTTTAAGCCTTCTTTATTCATCATTTTAAAAAAGCTAAAAAGAAACACAAGGCTATTTTTTCCCCTTTACAAGTCCCCTTTACATGAGTTGCTAGGAGTTGTGATCTTTTGATTTTGTGCAGAAACTCTTTGCACTGATATTCCTTCAAAGCTTCTTTATAACACTTTGCAAAGGAATAAGTGGGGATTCTTTTTTTCCCTATCTGTTACTTCCTTTCACGTGAATGGCTTTGTTTTATCTTCAATTCTTTCTTTGGTATTCTGCAGATACATACATGGCTTTTATGGGCTCAACACAATGACTTGAAATGTTAAAGGAGAGTTGTCTCTAGAGATATCAAGAAGGAGAGTGACTGAATAGCCATGGCCTTGATAAGTGGCAGTCCCAACTTCCAGAAACGATTTTTACAGATACAAAATTATATTTTTGGACTGACATCTTGCTAGAAAGAGAATTTCCAATGTTAAAAAAGGTTGTGTCTTAATATATGTATATTAATTATGTAACCAGAGAGCAGTAAAATTATCTGAATGAAAACATTCAGTATTAATGAGTTGAGTGAAGTTATAATTAATAAGAGCTCTTTAGCTTATTAGCAGTTCTTAACCATTACATCAAAACACAGCAGGATTTCAAGTACTGTTCAAAATTGTTGTCTTGCGAATAAAAGATTTCATCTTAATAATATGATATAAAGCTTTTTTACAAGTTTCTAAAATGTCTGTAACACTTCTGTACCTATTTTCTGTGATAATTATCCTTCATTTATTTCATAGGCAATATTCCGGAAATACTCCAAATTTACAGTAGGGTCTAATGAGAGCAGATTTTGGCTCCATCTTTGGACATTGCTTACTAGAATGAAAACCAGGATATGTCTCCAAACAGGATTGTTTCTATTCCTGTGTCGGTGGGGAAGTCACAAGAATCTTATCTCTCCCTGTCACCCTAAACAGTGACCAGGCACAGTCATAGAATCATAGAATATCAGGGTTGGAAGGGACCTCAGGAGGTCATCTAGTCCAACCCCCTGCTCAAAGCAGGACCAATTCCCAACTAAATCATCCCAGCCAGGGCTTTGTCAAGCCGGGCCTTAAAAACCTCCAAGGAAGGAGATTCCACCACCTCCCTAGGTAAAGCATTCCAGTGCTTCACCACCCTCCTAGTGAAATAGTGTTTCCTAATATCCAACCTAGACCTCCCCCACTGCAACTTGAGACCATTGCTCCTTGTTCTGTCATCTGCCACCACTGAGAACAGCCGAGCTCCATCCTCTGTGGAACCCCCCCTCAGGTAGTTGAAAGCAGCTATCAAATCCCCCCTCATTCTTCTCTTCTGGAGACTAAACAATCCCAGTTCCCTCAGCCTCTCCTCATAAGTCATGTGCTCCAGACCCCTAATCATTTTTGTTGCCCTCCGCTGGACTCTTTCCAATATTTCCACATCCTTCTTGTAGTGTGGGGCCCAAAACTGGACACAGTACTCCAGATGAGGCCTCACCAATGTCGAACAGAGGGGAATGATCACGTCCCTCGATCTGCTGGCAATGCCCCTACTTATACAGCCCAAAATGCCATTAGCCTTCTTGGCAACAAGAGCACACTGTTGACTCATATCCAGCTTCTCATCCACTGTGACCCCTAGGTCCTTTTCTGCAGAATTGCTACCTAGCCATTCAGTCCCTAGTCTGTAGCAGTGCATAGGATTCTTCCGTCCTAAGTGCAGGACTCTGCACTTGTCCTTGTTGAACCTCATCAGGTTTCTTTTGGCCCAATCCTCCAATTTGTCTAGGTCCCTCTGTATCTGATCCCTACCCTCCAGCGTATCTACCACGCCTCCCAGTTTAGTGTCATCTGCAGACTTGCTGAGAGTGCAGTCCACACCATCCTCCAGATCATTAATAAAGATATTAAACAAAACCGGCCCCAGGACCGACCCTTGGGGCACTCCGCTTGAAACCGGCTGCCAACTAGACATGGAGCCATTGATCACTACCCGTTGAGCCCGACGATCTAGCCAGCTTTCTATCCACCTTACAGTCCATTCATCCAGCCCATATTTCTTTAACTTGGCGGCAAGAATACTGTGGGAGACCATATCAAAAGCTTTGCTAAAGTCAAGGAATAGCACATCCACTGCTTTCCCCTCATCCACAGAGCCAGTTATCTCCTCATAGAAGGCAATTAGGTTAGTCAGGCACGACTTCGCCTTGGTGAATCCATGCTGACTGTTCCTGATCATTTTCCTCTCCTCTAAGTGTTTCATAATTGATTCCTTGAGGACCTGCTCCATGATTTTTCCAGGGACTGAGGTGAGGCTGACTGGCCTATAGTTCCCCGGATCCTCCTCCTTCCCTTTTTTAAAGATGGGCACTACATTAGCCTTTTTCCAGTCATCTGGGACCTCCCCCGATCGCCATGAGTTTTCAAAGATGATGACCAATGGCTCCGCAATCACATCCGCCAACTCTTTTAGCACCCTCGGATGCAGCGCATCCGGCCCCATAGATTTGTGCTCATCCAGTTTTTCTAAATAGTCCCGAACCACTTCTTTCTCCATGGAGGGCTGGTCACCTCCTCCCCATACTGTGCTGCCCAGTCCAGCAGTCTGGGAGCTGACCTTGTTTGTGAAGACAGAGGCAAAAAAACCATTAAGTACATTAGCTTTTTCCACATCCTCTGTCACTAGGTTGCCTTCCTCATTCAGTAAGGGGCCCACACTTTCCTTGACTTTCTTCTTGTTGCTAACATACCTGAAGAAACCCTTCTTCTTACTCTTAACATCTCTTGCTAGCTGCACCTCCAAGTGCGATTTGGCCTTCCTGATTTCACTCTTGCATGCCTGAGTGATATTTTTATACTCCTCCCTGGTCATTTGTCCAATCTTCCACTTCTTGTAAGCTCTTTTTTGCGTTTAAGGTCAGCAAGGATTTCACTGTTAAGCCAAGCTGGTCGCCTGCCATATTTACTATTCTTTCTACACATCGGGATGGTTTGTTCCTGCAACCACAATAAGGATTCTTTAAAATACAGCCAGCTCTCCTGGACCCCTTTGCCCTTCATGTTATTCTCCCAGGGGATCCTGCCCATCTGTTCCCTGAGGGAGTCAAAGTCTGCTTTTCTGAAGTCCAGGGTCCGTATTCTGCTGCTCTCCTTTCTTCCTTGTATCAGGATCCTGAACTCGACCATCTCATGGTCACTGCCTCCCAGGTTCCCATCCACTTTTGCTTCCCCTACTAATTCTTCCCTGTTTGTGAGCAGCAGGTCAAGAAAAGCTCTGCCCCTAGTTGGTTCCTCCAGCACTTGCACCAGGAAATTGTCCCCTACACTTTCCAAAAACTTCCTGGATATTCTGTGCACCGCTGTATTGCTCTCCCGGCAGATATCAGGGTGATTAAAGTCTCCCATGAGAACCAGAGCCTGCGATCTAGCAACTTCTGTTAGTTGCTGGAAGAACGCCTCGTCCATCTCATCCCCCTTATCTGGTGGTCTATAGCAGACTCCGACCACGACATCACCCTTGTTGCTCACACTTCTCAACTTTATCCAGAGACTCTCAGGTTTTTCTGCAGTTTCATACCGGAGCTCTGAGCAGTCATACTCCTCTCTTACATACAACGCAACTCCCCCACCTTTTCTGCCCTGCCTGTCCTTCCTGAACAGTTTATATCCATCCATGACAGTACTCCAGTCATGTGAGTTATCCCACCAAGTCTCTGTTATTCCAATCGCATCATAGTTCCCTGACTGTGCCAGGACTTCCAGTTCTCCCTGCTTGTTTCCCAGGCTTCTTGCATTTGTGTATAGGCACTTAAGATAACTCATTGATCGTCCCTCTTTCTCAGTATGAGACAGGAGTCCTCTCCTCTTGCGCTCTCCTGCTCTTGCTTCCTCCCAGGATCCCATTTCCCCACTTACCTCAGGGCTTTGGTCTCCTTCCCCCGGTGAACCTAGTTTAAAGCCCTCCTCTCTAGGTTAGCCAGCCTGCTTGTGAAGATGCTCTTCCCTCTCTTCGTTAGGTGGAGCCCGTCTCTGCCTAGCACTCCTCCTTCTTGGAACACCATCCCATGGTCGAAGAATCCAAAGCCTTCTCTCCGACACCACCTGCTTAGCCATTCGTTGACTTCCACGATTCAACGGTCTCTACCCAGGCCTTTTCCTTGCACAGGGAGGATGGACGAGAACACCACTTGCGCCTCAAACTCCTTTATCCTTCTTCCCAGAGCCACGTAGTCTGCAGTGATCCGCTCAAGGTCATTCTTGGCAGTATCATTGGTGCCCACGTGGAGAAGCAGGAAGGGGTAGCGATCCGAGGGCTTGATGAGTCTCAGCAGTCTCTCCGTCACATCGTGTATCCTAGCTCCTGGCAAGCAGCAGACCTCTCGGGTTTTCCCGGTCGGGGCGGCAGATAGATGACTCAGTCCCCCTGAGGAGGGAGTCCCCGACCACCACCACCCTCCTCCTCCTCTTGGGAGTGGTGGTTGTGGAACCCTCATCCCTAGGACAGTGCATCTTTTGCCTTCCAGTCGGTGGAGTCTCCTTCTGCTCCCTTCCTTCAGATGTGTCATCTAGTCCACTCTCCGCATGAGTACCTGTAGAGAGAACATGGAAACGATTGCTCACCTGTATCTCCATTGCTGGTACATGGAGGCTCCTCTTTCTCCTTCTGGAGGTCACATGCTGCCAAACTTCTTCACCATCCTTCTGTCCCTACTGCGCCTGCTCTGAATCTTCAGAACATTGTGGCCGTAGAAGCATCTCCTGACGTCTGTCCAGGAAATCTTCATTTTCCCTTATGCAACGCAGAGTCGATACTCGTTTCTCCAGACCTCGAACCTTCTCTTCCAATATGGAGACCAGCTTGCACTTTGTACAGACAAAGTCGCTTCTGTCCTGTGGAAGAAAGACAAACATGGCACAACCTGTGCAGGTTACAACAACTGATTGCTCACCTTCCATATCACCTTCCTCTTAAGACCTTCCTCAGCTGTTGCAGTAACTAGTCAGAGAAACCCACAGATGAAAGCCTCAGTGAGCTCTCCCCAGGCGAACTCCCTCTGTTAGCCTCTGCTGTTCGCCGCTCAGCTGGTTCGCTGCTGACTGCGCTTATATACCAGCCAGGCCCACTCAAGGCCCACCTGGAACAAAGCACTCCCAATTCACACTTTTCAAACAAACAAGCAAGCAATCAAGCACACGGTCAAACTGACAAACCGTCCCAGCAACAGACACTCAGATACTCACTAATGCAGCACTTAGCGTACCTCCTCTCGGACAGTTCCCAGGCAAACTCCCTCTGTTAGCCTCTGCTGTTCGTCCCCTGGTCCTGCTAAGTTGGCAGCACAAGATGTGCTCTGATAACACTTCCCAAAATGGGACTAATTAGAGCTGGACCATGTCCCTTTCCTGTGCCCTCAAAGTCCAATGGAGGTGGGTTTCCACAGAGGAAATGTCCAATGCACTCTGTATCCATTGGGTCTGGGGGGTATTTTTCTTCACTCACATGCAATGGTCCAGGAATTGCTGCTGCCCTCTATATGTCAAAATTCTTTAGATTATAAAAATCACAGACAGTCCAGTCCTTGCTTTGTTTTAAGAGCTAATGTACTGCGGGGTCTATAGAATTTACTTGATCTCACATGGCTACTGCTAGGGTAGTTTAATGCATGCAGAATGCTTTGGAGATTAAAAGCAAAAGTAAAATGTTGCTTTTATTTTTTTTTAAATTGCATTGAAATATAAAATGTTCTATAGATGACCCTCCTACTGATATGCCCTCTTATCGACTTCTCTGGAACATTGTTCCCAAAAGCATCTGTGTATGATCCAGAGAACAATATACCAGGACTAATGTTACAGTAGCAGACAGTGTTTCAGGTGTTAGTGTCTGCTGGGAGGAAAAATCCTATAATGTCATTGGACAATACAAGACTAGCACCCGCCCCGTCCAGAGTAGGTTGGTAGGTACCTCCATGACAAGAGAGACTCAGTTGTTTGCAAAGATACTTACATCTTTACTCTAAGGCCTCATGCACGTTAGAAATTTAATCTGTTCAGGCTGTCAGTGGCCAGCCACCAATGCAGACTTTAAACCCATGTCTTCATTAAGGTAAAAGGTGGGCTTTTTTAACATGTGTTCTCTAACACATTAGTGAAGACATGTTAAAATGCTAGTGCACAAAAGACAAGGGGAAAAAAAGTGACTAATCTACACATACACACAATTCTGACCTGTCACATTATTGCATAACCCAGTCACATTTCCCTTCACCATCACACTCTCCTGCCTAAGGGAATTGATCTCATGCACAGTTGAAGACAGAACATGGCAACAAAAGGAAATGCTACTTGCTATGTAAAGTGCTGAGTTGGTGGGGAAAGAGAAAGGATTATCTACCCCTCCCTACACTGCCCTTGCCAGCAGGCATGGGGGAAACAGCTGTTCAGAAGCTGTATCTCTTTTGCCACAGCAGGTAGGGGATCTTAGGATCCAACCCCTTTTTTTGCAGCTGCTATCTGGAACTTCTGGCCCCCAAACTACCTCTTAACTCTCTTGTCCCCAAAATACACCCCTCCACAATTAACCTCAAAGTGCCCCAGCCCCCTGACCAGCTGTGCCTATCTTCTTCAGGGGATTGCTAAGGAGAGCTGTTGCCCTCGCACCTCCAGTCTGAAAGGGGCACCATCATCTTCACAAGAAGGATCCCTGTCTTTCTTCACTCCTGCTGGGCAATCCCAGGTGGTTCCTGCACGGAGTCAGCTTTTTATAGGCTGGGCTTTGAGGAAGCTCTGATCCTGGACAGTGGTTACTGTGCTGGGGAATCCCAAATATGGGCTTGAGAAACTCCTGCCAACTGGGAGAAGGGCCCTGTCTATAAAAGGCAGGGCTCAGCCCTCTGCCTACTCTGTATATGGTGTTCTTTGTTCCCTATTAACCTGAGAATGGCTGAACCTTTTCTCCCCTCGCCCAACCATCTTGGAGGCAGGCCTGTTGCTACTGGCAGACATTTTGGAGGCTCCTCCTGCTCAACACCCACACACCGTCTTCCCGATACCTCTTCCTTAAGAGGTACTCCAACCTCTGCTGCCTTCATTACCACCTCCCACTCCTATCCACTCTACCTTCAACTCCGCCTCTCTCCAGAGCCCCTCCTCTTCCCTCCATTAGTGCTGCTCCTCTTGCTTTGGGAAAAGTGGGTAGCAAAATGGAGTGAAGGTCCTAACAGCACCTCTCCCAGGCCTGAAAGGGAGGACTGAAGACTACATGAACTTTTCTTGTTCCCCCAAACATTGCACATTTCGGAATAATGTGAGGGGGAAGCAGCAAGTCCCAACAAGTAAGGGGGCACTAACGCTAGTTTTTGAGGGGAGGAGCAGAAATGTTGCCAATTCACATTTCTGAGGGAGAGGAAGACATTTTGACCACTGGACCCTGTCTCCTTTAAATTGTGTTCATCTTTGCTTCCCCATAGTTCCTTAAAGCCTCTCCCTTTCTCTTTGGCTGTTGTATGCAGCTGCATACATTAGATTTCTTGCCAATGAGAAAAAGTGACTAATCTCTTCTATGTGGTTCACTCAAACAGTGGGGACAAGAAATCTTACACATGGAACTACACAAAACTTGGCTGTTGGAAATTACATTGGCTTGGCTAGCATTAAGGCATGTACCGGTATATTAAATTTGGGTCTGCAAACTCTGGCAGTGCTTTAGTCTCCATGATGAGATTTATTGTTCCTTAGACCAAACTGAATGCAGGCATATAAGCAGACATGTAAACCGACTACCCATATCTCATTATACTGATTGTGTCACTGCATTTGTTAGTTGTTAGGGGACATAAATAAGAACGGTCTAAATAAAGGAATTTAACTTGGTATAACTTGATTGTAAAGGAAATTCAACAGTGTGTTGAAGAGAAAGCTTGTCCATTCATATTATCCTTCATTCTAATTGGCTGTAGTACTATATTTGCGTGTGTTAATGAGGGCAATGTCATACATATCAATGATTCCGACCAGAATAACAGTGTCTTGCCTCCAGCATTGCTACTCTTTATCGATAAAGAATTTTTCATATGTGTAGGGTAAGTGAGTAGTGTTAATTATTTAAAGCCAAGGTTCAGTCTTCCTCTGCATGTGGCCCTGTTGTTGGTTTTGGTTGTCATTCTGAGAATTTGTAACACTGCGGGAGTTGGATTTTCATGGAAGGCCCTTAATAATTAAATAAATCCTACTTGTTTGGAATTAGACTTTTCAGATGTTAATACCTTATTTGTTACATCCCTAATACTCTAATAAATATCTCTGTATATTTCTTTCCTTTGAGTGGGTTCATTCAGCATAGATTTATAGCCTGCCCGTGATAAATGACAAATAACTGAGCAAAGTTAGCATTAATCATTTCCAATGCTATACTTGTTTTCAGATATTGTCACTGGATAAGTGACTTTTGCATTAAATCAGGTGCTCTTTGCTTTGTGAATTTGTTAAATAAGCATCCTTTTATTTGTCAGTGTGGCATATTTTTAGGTTGCTTTATCCATTAAAGTGCATATTGGATTTGAAGAATGTATACACAATGGTTTCCAGATTTTGTGGATTGGAATTTGCTTCTTTTATTTGTTTATTTTTTAATAGTGCAACACGTTATCCATCTGCAAATTTCTTAATGCTTGCTTTCTTTTTTTTGAAGTACAAGGAGTGAGTCAAGGACATATAAAAGTTAAGGGAGTAAAGCATCATTTCACTTTTTACCACAAAAATAATGAATTTTTATATCAGAAATTACATCAAGAGCTAGCATGGCCCATTTAGTTATGCATGGTAGTAGGAAAGTTTAATTAAAATATAAAGATAGGCACTGCAGGTAAAAGCATAAAGTACCTTTTTTACACAGTGCACAACCTTTCAAGTGGATCATTGTAAGCTCAACAGTCTGGTTTTTGTTTTTATTTTTAACAGACAAGTGACATCTAGAGTATTTGTAATTATCCAACATTTTTACCTAACAGTATTTAGGCATTTAGGATTGAGGTTTTGTGGATTTTTAACCTAGTTATTAAACTGTGCTTATTTCATAATTACTATTATATTGCCTGTAATTTAGAGCAGTCTATGATATTCTTAATAGAACCACAGCTAAATTGTACCAAGTGTAGACAGTAATGAATGTAGTGCATGAACGGAGCACAGCATGCATGAAAGGAGAACATACCAAGGACAAAGGCAGACTTGGTTATGATCATAACCTAGCAAAAGTTCCCATGAGGGATAACGTCATAATACTGCTGTTTCTTTTTCTTTTGGAACACAGTGTTGGTTGCTAATGTTTATTTTCAAAATTATGTTTGTTTATCCTCAAATGTGCCAACTAAGTGCTTGAAGAAGACAATGCTTTAACAGTAGCCACTGATTATTATGAAACAGGAGGCATACTGTATTGTTTTTAAAACCATACAGATATCTACATCTGCTGACGTTCAGTATTATAGGGACATTGCATACCTAATATTTCTGTTAAATTTACTGGGTGTCAGAACTCTTCATTAAAGATGCACAATATAATCATGAAGCAAACCAGTCATTGTTGATTATATTTTCTTATTGCAATAAATTCTGATGGAGTGTCAAATTCATTTAATCATTATTTGCTCATGAATGTTGTAAAGATAATAGCAGATGGATTGACTGTCCCACAAAACATTAAGATGTGACCACAGTGGTGGTGAAAGTTAATTGCTGTTATCAGGCAATACAGCAGTACAATGCTGTTATCACAAACCAGCATGAGTTCACATGTTCACAGCAATTGTTTTAAATCCATGTAAAATAATGGACAATCTGTGCTTTAAAAGGGCAAAATAGATTCATGCTGGTTCATGGTGGAAATGTGAATTAATAAAAGCAGTACATATAGCTGATTTTTTTTACAGATGAGTTTATCTTTTCCTTTCTGAATGTTGGTAATCTGTTCTCACTTTCTGTAGTTTCTGTCTTTCCATAGTACATTTAACAAATGTGTGGAATTAGGACTCACCAAAAGATATAAATTGCAAAAGTACTCCTTCAGTGATCTGAAGACGAGTTCTGTGTAAGCTCGATAGCTTGTCTCTCTCACCAACAGAAGTTGGTCCAATAAAAGATATTACCTCACCCACCCTGTCTCTCTAAAGTACTCCTTAGTAAATTTAAATAATTCACTAAAGCCCAATGTAATTGTGTTTTTAATTGATCCAGAATTATTTTAAGGATCAGAATTCCAATAATCAAAAAAAAAAATGAAGTAAATAGCACAGTGACAGAGTCCCTTGTTTACGAGCTACTTCCAGGTCAACTTTATTCTTAAATTTAGTCTTCAACCAAATTTAGCTGCAATTGCCAAGATTCGTTTTTGAATTCTGTGTTCTGCTCTTTGAAGCACAGTAACCTCCCACAGTCTTGAAACTTCTTAAAGTTCCACACAACACACATGCCAAGAGAAGTAATTTTCAAACAGTACTTCATATATATATTAAAAATTTCATTGGCAGATTAAGATCCTGATCCTGAAAGTAGACACATCAGCATGGCCTCAGATACCTGCCCAGAATCCTGTTGTCTACTAAAAGATTGCTCCTCCTTCCATTTCAGCTCACGTTAGTTTCCTTCAATATTTTAAGAAGCCAGATTAAGAGGGGGTATATTTTGTCCTGGAAGGCTACCAGGGTAGAAAGTTAATTTTGTCTGTATGCTTTTTATTAGTGTTATTTGATTTAATGAAAAGTGCTGGATTAAGAGCCCTGAAAATCAAAAATCCCATTTTCATCCATAGAGGAGGCACAGCAGTACAAGCATAAACTAAGGCAGTGCAAGTTTTCCTAGCGTTGCCCTATCGCTGCCCATCCAGTTCTTGGTGCCTCAGCTGCAATCACTACCAGTGGTGGCAAATAGGGTTAATTGAGGTGATTGTTTTCTTAAGGTAAACGTGTCCTTTGAGGACTGTCCTAAAATGACCAAATCAATTCACATAGGCAACTATAAGCAACCATTAGCTGTTGCTAACTTTCAGTTACTGTCCTGACTGAGATTTAAATTTGTGGTCTAAAGGTGAAGAGCTCACTATTTCATTACCCACTCAAGAGCTGACCTCCTCCCCCTATTCTCAGTTTGCCTGTGTATTGCATATGTAATTAATAAAACCATCACAGTTTGTCTGTCTGTCTGTCTCTCTATCGTGATCATGATCATCATGTCAGATATTTCAAAGCAGCATATAAATTGACTGTATTTCACTTGCAAACGTAAGCTCCACCCATATCGTATCATTGTAACAAATATATTTCCAAAGGGAAAAGTGGAGTGATACACACAAAAAGATCAAAAAGGAAACAAACTAAGCAAATTATCATGCCTCCTTTGTATATTTCATCCAGCATACTTGTATACTTGTATACTTCATACATAGTCCAAGAAATGGGTTTATGATGTACTCTGCAAGTAAAGTAGATCTGCTTTAAACTTTAGATTGAGAGCTCCTGGCTCACTGGTTGAACTGTTATCAATTGATTGTATTTGATTACATCTCAGAGGAGGTCTCTCATCTTCCAGGTTCAAGTTCTGACCTCTTTTCATCTTTGTTGCTCTAGAAAAGGGATTAGCAGTGGTGTTACCACTGACGGATCATCAAAGGTTCACTTAGGGCCAGATTCTGCTACAAGTACTCTTTTTGAGTAGTACCTTTCTCCACAAATGGTCCCAGTGAAATTAATTTCAAAGGGACTGCATGTGCAGTAAAATACTAATCAGTGAGTGAAGTTCTCACCTTTGCAGAGGACCAGCGTAAAGGCTATGCACCTCTTAAATACTACTTACACCCTCAAATTAGAGTTTAAATGGTGCATAGGCCTCATGCTGGTCCTCTGCACAGAAGTGAATATCACCCAATGTGACTGAATGTAGCAGAATCTGGCCCTGAGGTGTTTAAGGAAGTAATCAATACCCTTAAACATGCTGAGAATTCCTCACTTGACATGGAATGCTCCACCCTGGTGTATGAGTAATGTACTTGGGTGTTTTGTTAATGTACAAGGCTCAGGCACATTTTTTTGGTGAGCACTTACGGAATTATTTATATAAATGTATACAGATTTAATTTAGTTCAGAAGAAAACAGTTTTCTCAAATAAGTAAGTGTTACAATTGAGCCTTAGTACATGGGAAGGCTTTACATCCAAGAACAATGGTGGAAGGTTCCGTTACAGAATGAATGCTGTTGCATAATATTGCAGCATTCAACAATGAACATGTAGCCGTCCTAAGTTCTGTACATTTTGATTGGTTTGAACTACAGAAACACAATAGTCACTGGAAAAAATAAAATATGGATATGGTTCATTTTGAACTGGGTTTTGACCTTGTTAAAGTGAGCAGTATTTTCTCATCTCTAAACGTACTTCCATCAAAATGTGGCCCAGGGGAGCCAAACGTTTTATATGTTTTAACAAGCTAAGTGCTTTTATAAAAGTGCTATTAATAGGATTTATTCTAATTGGACATTAAGACATATTGGCCCTAAATCATAGATAGCTTTAGCTTATAGCCCTATGATAGGTTGGATTTCAGAAGTAAAGCAGCAGAACAGAAATTATCCTGACCACAGTATTTTTAGGGCCTAGGTTTTTAGTTATTTTTACATTGAATGTCATCACCATTTTAAAAGATGTAGGCTCTGACCCCGCAACATATAGTGTGCGGCCAGTCTCCTGTGTGCACATGAAGCACTGAATCCATGGGGCTCAGAACTCTGTTCATATGTTAAATGGGGCATGATTGGGGTCATATTTAGGCTTAATTTCTAAGGAAACACATTGAACTGCTTATTTATATGTACAAAATTTCCAGTAATTGTGACAATTTCATACCCAGCTGAGGCATACAAGTATGCATTCCTACCAAAAGAGTGCATTGTACTGAATGATCAAGCCCTATGACCAGATTCTGTCACCCTTACTCATGTTGAGGGGCCAATTTACTCAGTCTGGAGTAATTAATGGTGAATCACTGAAATTAATGGTGTTCTTTACAGAGGAAGAACTCATCAACAAGAATAAGAGCTCCAAAATCTGAACCCTTGATTATATGTACACTGACAAAGTTTTCCATCAAAAGCATATGTATTCAAGTGTAACCCCTTGTAATTATTGCCATGTACAATGCTTCCCCTTAATAATGTGTTAAAATATTTGATAATTGCCATGTATTCAGATTTCACTATGTATCCTTCCATAGCAGTGTTCAGTGAAAGGATAACATGTTTGGCAGTGCCTGTTTTGTTCCAAATGTATCCCATTTTAATACTGGATAAATAACGCATGCATGAGTGCAACGAGAGTGATATAACCAAACTAATACATAAGGGAAAAATTAGTTACATGTAGGTTATATCGACAATGGATTACAAATGTGTTATGTAGGAATAAGTTTTGCTCTATCATTCATTGTGGTCATTGGGAAGGTTAAGGATTGTTTTGTAATTGTCTCCCCGATCAGTGGCACACATTTTATAAAATAAGAAATTGGACTGTTTTGTTCCACTAATTAATTTCAGAAGTTGTTAGACTCAAACAATTATACATATTATTTAAATCAAGAAAAGGAGTGATAACATATATTAAGTGTTGTATGGAACTCTGTTATACTTTATATCAAAATCTATTTTAGTTCATGCCTTTGTGTGAAAAGAAATTCTGGCACATACCATCTTTTTTTTTTTTTAATTGACAGAATTGGAACAGCAAGATTATGGAAACTTACAACTGTTTAAAAATGCCCCCTAATATATTAAATACTAAGGAACAAATTCAAACAGTGTAAACGGTGATCTATTAAATTTCATTGGTGGCTATGGAAATCGTATTTGAATTCTTAATTTAACAAGCCACAAGCTTTTTGCATTTGGATGAGCTTTAAAAATTGTAGTATCTGAAATATTTTCTGCCAGTACCAGAGCCTTAAGTGTATCTTAGTGCTTCAGTGCAGGAGCAATATTTTAATGAAAATTGTTTCTTACAAAATAAAAAATAAATAATAGGTTGAAGAATAACTATAGAACTTTTTGTTTTTATTTTTAGATTTTTTTATACAAACACAAGTTTTTTGAGCCTTGATTACCAAATATATTACATAATTTTGTGTCTCTATTGCACCCTTCATGGAGAGTTTTCAAGAATGCACTGCAAACAATATAAATGTAAGAAATTGCAGGGAAAACAGAAGGTCAAGCACTGAAAATCTCAGCAACCATTCATTTACAAAGAAAGCGTAAGATAAAACAAATAGCTTTGAAATTTATATTGTTAGAGTCCCAATAGCCAGATTATTCTGTGTATGTTATGTGTAATGCTAAATCCTTTTTTTAGGAATTAGTGTCTAATTCAGATTAATTTTTGCTTTAATTGTACCTTTAGTGACAGATGATAAAAAAGTTTAATGAAAAATCAGTTATATAAACTCCTTCAGGTTCACATTCTAATAAAATTATTTTTCAAGGTTCATTGAGAAAAGCCTAACTTAAGTCAGAAAACCTGCCAGTAACTTAATGACAAAAAGGTTACTTCAAAGGTTTCCTTAATGTGAATTTACTAGCTGCATGAAATTGTCATGAAAACTGAAATGAAAGCGGCAGAAACATAGAGCAATACAAATATGTTCCTTTAGAGCCAGTAATGAGGGAAGTATTTTGTTGAAAGCAAATTAAAGCCCAGCTAGAAATATGAGGCATTTTACTTTTTATGTGTATCTGAGGCTTTTTTTTTTTTTTTTTTTTTTTTTTT
>NW_020699373.1:693594-729590 GCF_002925995.2 Terrapene triunguis
TTTTTTTTTTTTTTGCTTCTTTAAATGCTGTACCTGCATGTTAGTATGAGGATTAAATTAAATAATGTATAATTTGCCAGCCTTTTTATTAATCCATGAATAACTGAATCAGACTGAGATCACTTTTGAATGTCTGCAGCAGATTGCGTTTAATATACATTATACTAGGTTTAGCACTCTGCAAATAAATTCCTTTCATGTGGAAAATAGAAATGATGTATATCTATAAAATGGTGAGCTGTTCATTTGTGAATGGGATGCCCTCCAGTCTTCAAAAAAATGTAAGGAGTTCAAGTTGCTCCGGTTTTAAAGTTCAAGTTGGGCTTCTGAGCTCTATTAAAAATTTTGTATTAGTAGAAACATAGGTTCAGAAGCATTCAAATCTCAGTTACAGGGCCTGAATGGTCAATGCGGGTCTGGCTGGAGAATCTTGCCCACATGCCCGGGGTTCTGCTGATCGCCATATTTGGGGTCGGGAAGGAATTTTCCTCCAGGGTAGATTGGCAGAGGCCCTGGAGGTTTTTTGCCTTCCTCCGCAGCATGGGGCAGGGGTCGCTTGCTGGAGGATTCTCTGCGACTTGAAGTCTTTAAATCATGATTTGGGGACTTCAACAGCTGAGTCAAGGGAGAGAATTATTCCAGGAGTGGGTGGGTCAGCTTTTGTGGCCTGCATCATGCGGGAGGTCAGACTAGATGATCATAATGGTCCCTTCTGACCTTAAAGTCTATGAGTCTATGAGAACTCCGTTATGGACAGTGCTTTACAATCTGGATTGACCATGACGTAAGTAAAATCAGAATCTGGCCCAAGAAGACATGCTTTTTTGAAACTAACACGTGTGGTCTGAAAACACACAGTTATTAATTGTGGAGTATTGCCTCTACAAGCACAAGGTTAAAAATTGTGATCACAATGCTGATCCTGCATGATTCCTTCTCATTCTCCACTATACTCCTGTATAGGTGAAAGAGATTGTATAGTTTAAGGACCTCATTAATCTGATGGGTATTATAGTAAAGCTTCAGATAAGATTTCTCTGCACCCAACCCACTCTCTCTTTATTCTGAATCCTGGGGAGTAAGTGTTTAAGGCTCTGTCTGAAGACTTCTGCTCACCATGGAGCATTGAGCCCAGTTACTTGTACTCACATGTAGCCTCATGCTGCAGCATTACTAGCTTGAGCTCCATGCTGTGCAATGCACAAAGACTTGCAGTATCATGGCCCATGCATTAGTTGGAGTTAGAGTTGCAAAGCTTACTGTCAATCATTCTCCACAGTGTGTTTTGTTTTTTAACCAGTTAAGTTATTTGACCTTGACTGATTTCAAAGCTGAGTTGAGAGTAGCTATCCATGGATGCTGTTATTTTGAATGAGAAACTTCACAGCTGCAACTGTGTATCATTTCCAACATAGGGTAGTAAACGAGGCTATTCTGTGCGTGAACTTTGAAATAAGACATATTATTTGGTTAATCAAACTTGAAGTGAACTGCATTGCTTTTGTATTTAATAAGGGGAGACCTCCTCTCTTTTTATTAATAGTTTAATAAAGATATTTGTGTGCTCTGCATCTGATGCTTTCTTACCACGACAGCCTAAACTTAGTGGAATATGAGCAGAGAAGAATGCCACAATCGTCACACATTAGTATGTGGCGGAGACAACTTGTCTGACTTTGCTTGCCCCTCACATTACTGAGATCCCTGACGTTTATGGTTTCACTTTGGCAATACATGGCCAAAGCAATACTGTCACAACAAAGAAAGTGTAAATGTCAGGTGTCTTTTAGGTTCAGTGATTCCAGAAAGATTATTTTCAGGTGGTATAAAAATGAGATTGCAAGATTATTATTAACGATAAATTTAATTTGAAGAATTTTGCACTTGAAGTTGAGGATGCAAGGCCCGATTTTAATCTCATGCAAACCGGTGTAACTCACGATAAACATCTGCAAAGCTAACTTATTTTTCTCCTTGAAATCCCTCCTTAAAACTCTCTTTGGTCATGATCTCTACAAAAAACTTGACAACGATTAGGTGTGCTGATACCACCAGTCATGCTGACTAATATTGTCTCATTATTTCCTCGTATTGCCCTGTTGTCTGTATCCATCTGTTGTCTCTTATACAGTAACTCCTCACTTAACGTTATAGTTATATTCCTGAAAAATGCAACTTTAAATGAAACGATGTTAAACTAATCCAATTTTCCCATAAGATTTAATGTAAACGTGGGGGGTTAGCTTCCAAGGAAACTTTTTTGGAGCAGACAAAAGGCATTATATACTGTACAGTACTGTACTGTGGTTGGGAAGTGCCCCTGGCTTACCCCACACAGGCACAGCCCGTTGCAGGCAAAGACACTAGGAAGCACCTTCGCAGCAGCGGCAGCTTCCCCGGAGAAGAACAGGCGCCGACTTTGCCGGGGGATGCTCCAGGCCCGCCTCTTCCCATCCCTGCTCCACTCCAGGCCCACCTCTTCCCACCCCCACTCCACCTCCTCTCCGGAGCACGCCGCATCCCCACTCCTCTCCCCACCCACCCCCAAAAGTCCTAAGCACCGCCAAACAGCTGTTTGATGGTGGGGGAAGCACTGGGAGGGAGGGGGAAGAGGTGGAGAAGAGGAACTTGTGCAATGCTTCCTTGTAAAGTCGCTGCTCTTCCACAGAATCTTACAAGCAGTCGACAGAGCAGGCAGCCAAACAACGTTATAAGGGAGCATTGCACAACTTTAAATGAGCATGTTCCCTAATTGAGCAGCAATGTAACTTTGAAACAACGTTAAGTGAGGAGTTACTGTACTTAAATGTAAGCACCTTGGAGAAGGAGCTATATTTTTATTCTGTGTTTGTACAGCACCTAGCACAATGGGGTCCTGGTCCATGACTATAGCTCCTAAACACTATGGTAATTCAAATAATAATAAAATAATTTGACCCATAACAACATAATGTGCGCTCTGAAAGGTGAACATATATTGAAAGAATGGCTGTTTCTGTGGTTATTCCCTTCTTATCTCTCATCTGAGCTGTAGTGCCAGGAAGTCTTACTTTCTGAGGGGGTTTGTTACATTCTTTATTGTTCAGTCTAATTTGTTTGGAAAGGAATCTGACTTTTCCGGACTCTAAGCTTGTAGTGTAATGAAGTTTTTTTTCCCTCTGAACAATACCCTGCATTTTTTATATTGTGTTTGTGTGCACTATTAGATGGGCTTAAATAAGTTTGCTTGAGGAGTATGAATCACTTTCATAATATTTTTTTCCACCCTCCTGAAGTTGAAAACTACTGCAGTTAGGCACTCATGCTTCAGAATTCCAGTTTGTGGAGCTTCTCTTTGGGTACCATAACTGAGAAAGAGGTGTGGGATTGTAATGTATTTCCACCAAAATTTTGTGGCAACTGTTGGAGACAAGACACTAGAATTGGTAGACTACTAGGGTCTGAACCACTGTTAAATTTTCTATGATGATAGGTTTTTGCATGTCATGAGGATGCAAGGCCCAATTCTAATCTCACGTAGACTGGTGTAACTCCATTGAGTATGGAGACTCCCCATTTACATTGAGTTCAGAATCAAGCTCTCAGAATTTGAAAAAAATAATTTAATTTAGAGCACATTGTAGAGCAGCATGTTTTATGATTTTACACTCTGTAAATCTCCAAATATAGTATAGGTGAACCCACATGCACATGGAAAGATAGAAGTGCTTAATAGATATTCTATTCCAAATCTCTGAAGAATGCAGCTTCTGTGAAGGAATTATGCTTGACTTTCATTTTATTGCTGGGATTTTATGAGACAGTGACAACTGGAGGGCTATGGGAAAGGAAGCCATGTTAATTCTCTAATTTTATGATAGTAATTTCCCCCCCACTTTGCTCATGTGGTTATAGGTTTCCATCTATGACATTTTGCAAATACCACTTCTTGCCTTTGATGATATTTTTTTGCCCATTGCAATTAAATTAATTATATAATTGAAGTTTTAGTTAACTCTCTAAAGTGGTGTTTAAAATAATACACAATGTGATCATCATTTGAGGTTGTAATCAGACCTCTTTCATTTTGACACTCTTCAGTCTTTTGGGGGATACACTTTATGGAGGAAGATTACAACCCCTTTCACTCTTAACCTGATACACAGCTTGCTAACCTCTTCTGTTTCTGCTTTTCAAAGATCAAAAACATAGAATCATGCAGTGATTTTTCTCCAATAACAGTATCTAACACCTATTTCAATTGTATTAAATGAAGGAAGATTTTATTGACACTTTTAAAAGTCAGAGATAAATTCATCTCAAAATAAAATATACCTGGAAGTAAAATTGTAATTAAAGACTGAATCATAATGCACTTGCATAAGGGGGCTGAAATAAGGTTACACAGACAACTTTAATTCTGGTATTTTCTGACTTATGAGTGTTTAGCTCTGCAACTTTAACATAGTTTTTTTGTATGTGTTAGTTATACACACAAGAGTTGTACGTTGTAGGCTCTTGCTTCAGATTTACTTAAATATTGATACTTGAAATTTTGTTTTATTTATTCCACAGGAAAAACAAATTAATACAAAAGTAGGAGGGAAAAAAACCTCAATTTCTCTGTCATGCATACCACTGCAAAACAAAGTATAAATGAACTGCCTTGCATTTGAATGTAATGTATTCCATTGCAATAAAGAGCTATAAATGCTAATAATGTTAAACATGCACTGGTATGCATTCGACAAAAAGTACTTATAAAACATCAAAATTATTGTGCAGTAATAATTAGGGAAAATAATTGTTCAGTTCTGTAGTTAATGCACTTTATTTTAATGGAATACTTTGAATTAATAAACATACCCATATATTTTTGTGACAGTAATAACCATAGTGTATCTTATCAGATAATTAACTTTCACAAACATAATAACAAGACTACTGAGCAGCAATGACACAATTACAATAACTTATTTTCTTGGACTTTGTAGCCTAAAAAGAAAAGAAACTGCGTACTATAAAAGCTCACGGTCTGATTCCCTCCTCTTACCATTTTACTCCTGTGTAATTATATTGACTTCAGTGGAGTGACTCCTGATTTACACTGAGATATATGAGAGGAGAGTTAGACCCTTGATTTATGAAAAGAAGGTGACTATATGAGAGAAAAAACTTGACTGTTACCCAAACAAAAAATAAATAAAAAGTCTTCCTTCCTGGATGGAATGAACATAATATGAGCATCTTCAAAAGCAAGTCATGATGAAGTGGTCTCAAGTGGCGTTAATCAGAATGAGGTTCTATATTTATATGGCACATATGATCTGATCTTGACATCACTTCACAGTCAAAACTCCCATTGACTGCAGTGTGACTTCGGTGGAAATGGTGCCTGCTATAAGATCACGCCTACAATTAAATTAGCTTTAGAAAAGCAATATTATAATTACTTTTCATTTCTAATAGCCAGCACCACGCTCTTGCCTCTGCCTTGTCTCTTTAAAAATGCTAGGATAGGAAAGGGTAATAATATTTAACACTTTTATAGCTTCTTTTTTCTCCTAGTAATTTTATATGAGAGATTATATCACTTCGTTTTGGGCAAGGACTAATCACAGAACTAAGGTTTGGACCTTCAAACTATACACCAGAATCTTTTCTCTGAGTACTGAAATGCAGGCATCTATGGGAAGAAATTTTGCACCTCTTCACCTCTTAATCAGTGCACAGGACTAATATACAGTTAATTAATGATAGTCAATTTAATTTTATAAAAGTACTGCTGGAAATTTTTTTTATGACAAACACTACTTAAGATTTCCTGTATGCTTTTGTTTGTAAGATACACGCACCTTTTGTTATATTTTATATGAAATGTGGGTTTGCTGCTGCTTGATATAAAATTAAGTACAGGTACTTTACAGACAGCCATCCATTGACTGAACCTACAATTTTTTTAGTTTGCTATATTACGACTGTCTGCCACCCGAGCCAATTATTTCACTGCCTGAGAAAAGCTAAAATGTCCTATGTTCTCCTGCTTTGTGATGATGAATGCTAGCGGACTCATGAAATGTAGGGCTTGTCTACTCAAAGCAGTAATGCGCACTATGGGAGTGTCATTTCTAATGTGCACTGATGTGTTGCACATTAATTGGTCTGTGTGGACCTGTGTAAACCTTTAGTGTGCACCAGCAGGGTTTGCATGAACCAATTAATGTGCAACATGAAACCCTCCTCTGCATAGGGCACTTTACCCTATTGTGTAGACAAGTCCTCTGTTACAGCTACTTGGTATCTTAACAGTTCTCTGGTGGTGGAAGGTATGAAATATATCACATAATACTTATTTTTTTTGACAGTTGTGCAATCAGGGCTAATTTTCCAGGCTAATGAATGACGAATTATATATGCACCTTCTGTTATTGTTGGGAGTTATGCGGTTAATCCTTTATCATTGTGGCTATAAATGTGTACCTCTTAGTTTTGTACCTTGACTATGGAACCTAAAAATAATGGGCCAAACCCTCAACTAGTGTAAATTGCCATAGCTCCATTGAAGTCAAGGAATTGCCCCCAATTTACACCAGCTGAGGATCTAGCCAAAGGATCTAATAGCATGCTTTATCTACATAATGCATGGACACTTACGTTTTCAGAAAAAAATATTCTACATATTTATTTATTAAATACTATGAAACCCATCTTAATAGACCACTTAAGGAATCAGTTAAAAATATGGATTATTGGAGATGGCCTTCTAAAAGAAATATAAGAAATGTATCGGTAGTTTCAGGGATACTTTGCGTCAACCTTTCAAGACAAGAGGCTGCCTAACAAGCATGGTTTCTCAGACAGGTTTCATTGTATCTTTAATAAAGGTTTTAAAATAACAGTATTGCAATTCAAATAAAAGCAGCCTTCAAGAATGTGCCTGCAAAATTTCTAGGAGCACAAGTTTGTGTCAATGCAAATGCATATTTTTATCTGCCATTGTAGGTTTTGAGCACTCGAATGGGTGTGTTTTTAAAGGTTTCTTTTGGAAGGATGTCCTATGACATGATATAAATAGTGACAGGACAGAGTATGTACACTCATCCACAGTCGCAAAGAAAACTAGCATTATGGGTGAAATCCTGGCCTTATTGATATCCGTGAGAGTTTTGTCATTGACTTCAGTGGGGCCAGGATTTTACTCTCTGTGTTTTGTTTTAAGTTTTGCCCCATTGACAAACTGGCACTTTTGCCATGTTGCAACCATTGTTTTTGTCAGTGGATAGAGCTAGTGTTAGAAAAGCAGTTAAAAATATCAGGCCAAATCCTTTACTGGTGCAAATCAGCATGCTCCATAACTTCAATGAAGCTATTCTGAATGACAACAACCTGATGATCTGTCCATTGGTATTTGATAAAATATAATCCAAAACTCATTTTCTTTTTGGTTAATATTGTTTGTACAAAGCTGTCAGACCTTTAGCAGCTGAATAATCTACACATGAAGACAAAAGTATACTTCATAGGGTACTATGCTGTACGGTCAATATGTAATATCTGCAAATGTGATAGAGAAGGAATTAAGAGTATCTTGGAGAACTTTTGTAGAATATGATTGGAAAGCTTCAGAATAGGATTTGATTGTTTTATTAGGGAGGAATGGGGGAAGAGATGAGTGTGGAGATGGGAGTTAGCTAGATAAAGAGAGGCAGGGAAGGAATTCTAGTGATGGTGGCCACATGAGGAAATAATATATTGCACCTTACAGAGATGCAAACTGTAGGAATAAACCATAAATCTGGAATTTAAGTAGTCTAGAAAATGGTCTGGAAACTGGAAAATGTCAGTGAAGAAAGATTTCTACACAGCTCCATACTTTGTACTGGATTCTGGAAACCGGTGGATGCTAATGAACATGTTGAAGGATGTAAGAGATAAAATTTTGTTTGTGGGAAATGTTAAGATAGATGAAACGTTGGTCATTTAAGTTTAACCTGAAGTCTGTGTTTTAGTTTTCTATATTCACCTTTTAATATGCATGCATATCTCCCTTTAACATTGATGAATGTACTCATACATTCAGGAGCAATTATATTCCTTAGTTTCAGTTATATTAGCCGCTATAACTAATATGTTCAGACATGATTTTTTTTTTAAATGACCAATAACTTGTAAACTTATCCTAAAAACACAATAACTTCATGGAGAAATCAACAACTTTTCATAACTGAATGGGAAATGTTGCTTTTTAAAATTAAATTAAACTAGCTCTTTTTGGTTTTATTTTTTTCTTCTAATTTCATGTTTTTTACTGAAAACAAAATGTTAAGAATTACTCAGTCGCTGGTGAAACACTGTTGAAATTCACTTCCATACCAGTGCCCGGAACAGTAACAATGATAAAGTTATTCAGTAAGATTTATAGTCTGTGGGTGTGGTAACTTTATTTGGACATTTCTTATCTCAATTACTTATATTTAAAAAGCATGGATTATGTTTACAGTATACTCTTTGCTAGGGCCATATTCTGTTCTTGGATATATACAGACTAGGGTTGCCAACTTTCTAATTACACAAAACCGAACATCCTTGTCCTACCCCTGCCATGCCCCTGTCCTGAGACCCTGCCCCTGCCACGCCCCTTCTTTGATGCCTCATCCCCACTCACTCTAGCCCCCCTTCCTCTGTCGCTCACTCTACCCCACCCTCACTCACTTTCACTGGGTGGGGCAGGGGATTGGGGTGTGGGAGGGGGTGAGTGCTTCAGCTGGTGGTGCGGGCTCTGAGGTGGGGCCAGAAATGAAGGGTTCAGGGTGCGTGAGGGGGCTGGGGCAGAGGCTTGGGGTGGTGGGGATGAGGATTCCACCTAGGGGTGCGGGCTCCGGGGGTAGGGCTGGGGATGAAGGGTTTGGAGTGCAGGAGGGGCCTCAGGGCTGGGGCCAAGGGGTTTGGCTTGTGGGAGCAGGCTCAGGGCTTGGGGCAAGAGGTTTGGAGTGCGGAAGGGGATGCAGGCTACAGCTGGGGAGGTGGGCTCTGGAGTGGGCTTGGGGTGCAGGAGGGGGCTTCAGGCTGGGTCCGAGGTGTTTGGAGTGCCGGAGGGGGCTCAGGGTTGAGGCAGGGTGTTGAAGTGCAGGAGGGTGTGTGGGGACCGGGAAGGAGTTTGGGTGTGGGAGGGATTTCCAACCTGGGGTAGGGGGTTTGGGGTGCAGGCTCCGGCCAGGCAGTGCTTACCTCAGGTGACTCCTGGTCGGCGGCGCAACGGGGCTAAGGCAGGCACCCTGCCTGCCCTGGCTTCATGCTGCTCCCGGAAGCCGCCATCATGTCCGGCCCCTTGGTCAGAAGCATGGCCAGGCGGCTCTGTGCGGTGTGCGCTGCCCATGCCCCACCCCCGCAGCTCCCATTGGCCGTGGTTCCCAGCCAATGGGAGCTGCGGCTCTGGCGCTGGGGGCGGGGTCAGCACATGGAGCTTCCCTGATTGATCCTGTGCCTAGGGGCTGGACATACCGGCTGCTTCCGGGGAGTTGTGCAGAGCCAAGGCAGGCAGGGAGTCTTCCTTAGCTCTGCTGCCGCCACCGACCAATGCTGCCCGGGTCCCTTTTCAACCAGGCATTCTGGTCGAAAACCAGACGCCTGACAACCCTAATACATACGTCTCCCATTGCCAATAGCAAAGGACTTCAGTAAGTGCTGCACACAGCAAGAGAGAATCTGGCACCCAAAATAAGCTGTACAAATTAAATAAAAGAGACATGTGATTGGTTTATGAATGTTTTGACTCTGTAGTGATCCAATACGACTTCACAGTTTGGGATTCGTTAATCAGTACAGGCTCCCTGAAACCAAAGGATCTGGCCAAATAAGTGTATCAGAAGATGGGGAAAATACTAGTGTAAGGTACTAACCTGTTAGGACCTAAGGTCAGAAGGTGCTGTCTGCTCAGATTTACCATACTAAGTTCCAACTCCTCATCTCTTCATTGCCATTTCCATAACATAAATGATTTAATAAAAGCAATAACAACATGTTTAAAGCAGTGTGCCTCATACCTGTTCGTATCTGTCATTACTGCACATCATATCATGGGCTAATGTCTATACAGGTTTGTGTGCAAGAATGCATGTATATGCCACACGTGCATATGGGGGATGCTGCACATCAAAAATATAAAAACACGTATTGCACAATTAAGTGTAATTGAGAATTAGGAATAAGACCAAACACATAAAAAATACAGTTAAGACTATTGTTTACTTTGGTGTTTTGCACCTTCATCAGTAATTTCTTTTTCTTTGGTACCCTATATTCAATTACACTGTTGTATTATTATACTGAAATGCATTGTATTGAAGGGGGGGAGGAAAAAACTTCAAAGACTCTGTCACGTTTCCATGAGTGTTTTTGAAAGCTGCCAGCATTGAGATACAGGTTTGATATTGGAAGTGAAAGCATCAAAGTATAACTTCTAAATATTTATTGCTAACTCTAATTAGAATTTTTTCCAGTTGTATAGTGGCAGCTTTTGACACATGGATATGCAAAATTATTGAAACTCTTGAAGATGATTTTCTAAAGGCATTCAATTCAGGAAGAAAGAACAGAATAATTGATTCTAGTGAGTTAGGTACAATGCAGTAATTCATTCAAGAGGTTCTATTATTATTATATATGGTGCATTACATGTTAAGGATCACAAAGAGTAAATTATTACCTTCCAGACAGCCCTCATGAAACTGCAAATTTTATATATACTAAAACCAAAACTTTTAAACATTTTTCATTTAGAATAAAATTACATGGCTGACTGACTACATATCTTGATTTACAAATATATGTTAGTGATGGTGAGCTTTTTTACTTCAATCTTGAATGCACTTGAATCAACCTTGATTCAAGTTAGAGTTGTGTGGTGTTTGACTAGCACTGGTTTCCTCTGTCCCCTGTCTCCCCTCTTGCAAATTGTTCATATAAACCAGATAACTATTTTATGGGGGAGGGGGAGTTTTGAGTCTAATGTTTGCTAATGAATTTTCAATATGAACCTTATTTCCATACAATCACATGGGTAATTCACTTGGTGTTTCTCCTGTGTTCCTGAGTGGCTGAGCTTACCTCATATGATAAGGCAGGGGTGGACAAACTATGGCCCGCGGGCCGGATCCGGCCCCTCGAGGTTTTGGATTCAGCCCGCGGGATTGCCCCCCGGGGCCCTGCGGGCCCTGTGCCACTCTGCAGAAGCAGCCGGCACCACTTCCCTGCGGCCCCTGGGTGGGGGGGCAGAGGGCTCTGTGCATTGCCCATGCCTCCAGGCACCACCCTCTGCAGCTCCCATTGGCCGGGAATGGGGAACCGTGGCCAATGGGAGCTTCGGGGGAGGTACCTGGAGGCGCAGCAAGCACAGCGCATGTGGAGCCCTCCGCCCCCCCCCCCCCCAGGGGCTGCAGCGCTTCCTGGAGCAGCGTGGGACCGGGCACAGGGCAGGCATGCAGGGAGCCTGTTCTGGCCCCGGTGCATGCCGCTGCCACCCCAGAGCTGCTTTAGGTAAGCAGCGCTGGGCTGGAGCCCGAACCCCTCCTGCACCCCGCTCCCCAACTCCCTGCCCGCACCTCACACCCCGCCTGCACCCCAACTCCCTGCCCTGAGCCCCCTTGTGCACCTCGCACCCCTCCTGCACCCCAACCCCCTGCCCTGAGCCCTCTGCCGCACCCCTTCTACACCCCAATCCCCTGTCCTGAGCCCCCTCCTGCACTCTGCACCCCTTCTGCACCCCAACCCCCTTCCCTGAGCCCCTTCATACACCCGGCACCCCTCCTCTGCCCCAATCCCTTGCCCTGAGCTCCTTCCTGCACACCGCACCCTCTCCCACACCCCGCACTCCCTCATGCACCCCCAGCCCTGCATACAATTTCCCCACCCAGATGTGGCCCTCGGCCAAAAAAGTTTGCCCACCCCTGTGATAAGAAGTGTCAACAGAAGCTTCACTTGGTTTCTCAGTGAGAGAGAGGCGATATTTTAATTGAGCTCCCTGATCTAGCAGAAAGTCAGAAAAAAAGAAAACAACAATAAAGCTTTTATTCTAGTCTCTGCATCTGACTTTCACCAGCATGTCACCATTTTTAGCTTCTCCAGTTATTTGAATTCTGGTGTTATGTGGTAGTCTACCGAGGTTTAGGACTGAGTCCTGGCTCAACCAGCCAGCATCACCGTGTTAATCACTATTGGGGGCTCAATCTCCCTCATGAATGTGCTCCTTCTGGGGTTACATATCAAATGCAAATGTACTATACATCTTAGTGGGAGCTGAGAATTCCTGGCAATAAAAGATCACTCTTCTGACCACCCTGCTACTCCAGTATCTCTTTCTGCTTGTTTGGGGTGCTTCTACTTAACTGTGATCCCCACAAGTTTTCCTGGATCATGGTGCACCTATTCATAGTGGTGATAACAGGTTAGTAATCCAGGTTAGGATCCAGAGAGCTTTGGGTCAGAGAACTTGGTACATCCGGTACAATATGATCTTGGATCCCAGTGAGATTCAGTGCCTGCAAACCTATGCCACTTAATTCTCACCAAAAATCATGAACCCAATTCAAGCTACACTTGGAGGGGTTGACACAATTCTGATATGCAAATCTGTTTGACTGATTTGTCTAATCTTTGAATTTCTAAACATGTTCATCACCTTAGTATCTGAGCATATTTAAATATTCCATTCAATAAAAGATAAGAGAGCATTAAGGTTGTTTGGTCAAGCACTTAAAAGCATAAAATACTAATATTAAAATGGCCAGCATAACTGTAACTATGCTCCCTTTGAATATGCATTGTGATACTACAGTGATATGTATATTATTTTGCAAGTAAGGCAAAACTATAAAGCACTTTTTCACTTAATTTGCGCTTTACTACAGGCTCCATGGGAGCATACCTCATTCAATGCATTCCTCTTAATAACAAAGGAGTCCTGCCTCATTCAATGCACATATGTACTGCAGCCTAACTTCTCTCCAAACAATGAAAAGAAGTGTTAACGAGCCAGTCCATTTGCACTATACATATGCAAAGTGCTATTTTTAAAGGCTTGGGACTGGCCCTAAGGCTAACTAGTTACCACTGAAACACTGAAGTACAAAGCTTTTTCTCTTGTGGGTTCTTCCCTTACCCTCTTTATCTGATGAAGTCCTTATTTCTGAGTAGAGATGGGTCTAAACTGGAACATTGGGTTTGACCTTCTCAGTCTCTGAGGAAGTGCAACTCATGCCCATCTCTGTTGATAAATGTTTTGTTTGCAAAGAAAGACAACGACAGGTCATTTGCAGTTACATTACTAGGAGTTAAGTCCAGGTTTCAAAGATTTACCAAGTCAATATGAAAGATGAAACATTCCCAGCATCCAGAAATCCAAACCATTCCCAAACTCTTGGAAAGAGGAAAGTATCAGGATTCCTAACAAGTTACCATTTCTAGACCATGAAATACATGAAGCACCCTGCTCCTTTCTAACTGCTGGAAGGGAGAGATAGTATTCTCCTTCTCTGTCACCCGTCCCATCCCAGAGCTCCCTGACTGTTGTGAGAATAAAAATTGACATCTGTGCTTTATTTATCATGTATTATTTTTATTGCTTATTATTTATTATTATTCGTTTTGTCATTAAAATACACAAAAATTGATATGTCATTAGCTGCAAGCATGAAGAGAATATGAGAGAGCCTCTGAACTGATATATTTAAACCTGCCGCCCTTTTTTAAAAAAAAATATATAAACTCTGGTTGATTTTAGCAGGGTTTCTGTTTGCAAACCCCAATACGCAGCCTGAGGGGTTGGTTACATATAGAATTTATTATTAGTAGTGCAAGTAATGATACTTACACACCACTATATGTTTCAGAATACTGTGTAAATACTAACTCACTCTTGCACAACTATTTTTGTCCACTCACCTGGAATGATTAGATACAAAATATGTGTGTGTATATAAAATAATACTTGCATATTAAAATATTTATAATATTTATATCATCAATTTGTTTATTATCTTCTTGGTGGTAAGGGTGGAAAATTAGTGAGGTTTTGTATGTTTATTTTTGCCTTGCCTAGTAAATTGATGTAATCACATCAGGCTGCCTTTATAATCCTCTCTTTACTCATGTGATTTAAATAAGTAGTAGTATTCTAGAGGCAAGGAATTTGCGATATGGAAGTTAAGTGACTTGCTCAAGGCCACTGAGCAGGAACAGGTTAGCACGTGGGAGTTTTGGTCCCAGCCCTATGCTAAGTCCAGTAGAAAACTGACTCTTTCAATGCTGGCTCTGAATTTTATCGGTTTAAGCCAGATCTCAGGTCATTTAGTCTATGAATTGTTTAACCTATTTAGCTGTGAAGTAAATAGAGATCAACTTCCTTTGCTTTCCTAATAAGCAGAATTGATCTGATTTCTCTCCTACTCTTACTTTTAGGGACAAAATATTTGAATATATAAATAAAGAAAATTGTAACTTAATGTTAGTTATATTTTAGTAGTTTGAATCTTTATTTTAAAGAAGTTAGGTCACTGTCCTTTCTGACTGTGGTGGAGCTTGCAGAGTGGAAATTTGTGTGATAGGGTATAAAATGTAAATGAGTTTTCTTAGTAGTTGTCTTGGTGAGAGAGCTATTGGTGTAGTTTACAAAATCCTGATGAACTTGGATATTTTAAATTTTTTAAACAGTTAGAAATAAACTGGACCCGATCCTGTGGTATGGCATGACCACTTTGTGTCACAACACTAGCAGATTCTGGCTGTAGAACTGAGTGTTTGGCCCTGTTAAGATCACCCTAGTGCCTCTGGGCTCTCTGGTGGTAAAGAGGCTCTTAAACTAGTCCTTCCCTACTGCTGGTGTAGGAAGTGTGGCCAGAGGAAACAGGGTGTGGTCAGGGCCCACCTAGGCTGCACTAATCCCTGTGGTTTCAGCAGGTGGGGACTGTTAACAGCCAGTATAAATTAGATCAACCCTTAGGGTGCTGTAATTGTGTCAGGAGACAAATCTACACACAATGGATCTGTCTACACTGGATCTGGGAGCAGGGCTCGAAGCCCAGGTTGACAGACTTGTGCTAATGGGGCTTGCACACTAGCATACTAAAAACAGCTGTGCAGACATTGCTTGGATGTTGCAGCTTGGGCTGGAGCATGGACTTCTAAGCCCCCTTGGCTGGAGAACCTGAGCCTACAGCCCAAACTTTTTGTTAGTGTGCTATCTTGATTCCACTACCACAAATCAGTTGACCCAGGCTAGGAAACTCAGTGTAGCACGTACCCAATGGCCCTATAAGCAGGCAAGTGCTAAGGTGAGCTTTACACCACCTTTGTAGCCTCATCCCTTGTTCTCTGCTATTTGTAATTTCTTGATGTCCCATTTTGATGAGCATGTATTTGACTGAATGAAAATTCTTTGAAGTGTCATAATTATTTTTTTTCTGGTACCTTAGTTTAATATTGAAAAGAATACCCAAAGAACAGCATGAAAACTTGGCACTATGATCGGCTACGCTGCAATATTACCAAATAGTACCAACTGCTGTTTATGTCAAATTCACCTTCATGGGCAGTTAAAAATACATAACAACAGTCATTTAGGATGAAACAAATAAACATGGTTGTACTGATAGTGCTGATCTGCTGCATATACTACTTAAAACTAAAGTCTGTGCACAGGCTTTACAGAACCACTCCCACTCACAGCATGTTTTGTAAGTCAACCCTAATACAGTAAATGAAGTGTTATGGTGGCATACAGATTAGCATAAAACTGAGTAAGTGCCACTTCACTGACCATATGCTGTATGTCTCAGGAAAATGGAGAGTTTACAAAGTACTGTGGATTTGTGGCAGTTAACACAGAAATATACAAATTAGATTCCTTTTTGTATCTAAATTTAACTTTTTAAAAAAAAAATATTTAACCTTTTGGCCTGACAATTTTTGTTCTGGTACAACTATTTTGGTTAGTGGTGTGACTTTTTTATTAAAATAGTTTTAGCAAGCAACCCCTAGTGTGAATACAGTTATACTGGTATAAAAGAGCTTATAGCAGTATAGCTTATAGATTAAATTAATGAATATTTTTGCACCAGTATAACTGTTTCCACACTATAGCTGTTGTACTGCTTTAACTGTACTGAAAGTTAAAATGGGATTCAACTTCTGTGTGTAGACAATGCCTTAGACTATAACTCACTGAGACACTTGGGGTGCGTCTGCACTGCAACTGGGGATGTAATTCCCAGCTTGGGTAGATATACACCTCTACCCCGATATAACGCTGTCCTCAGGAGCCAAAAAATCTTACCTCATTATAGGTGAAACCGTGTTATATTGAACTTGCTTTGATCCACCGGAGTGCGCAGCCCCCACCCCCCCGGAGCACTGCTTTACCAGGTTACATTCAAATTTGTGTTATATCGGCTCGCGTTATATCGGGGTAGAGGTGTACATGTGCTAGCTCTGGTTAAGAACATAAGAACAGCCATACTGGGTCAGACCAATGGTCCATCTAGCCCAGTATCCTGTCTTCCGACAGTGGCCAATGCCAGGTACTTCAGAGGGAATGAACAGAACAGGTACTCATCAAGTGATCTATCCCCTGTCATCCACTCCCTTCTGGCAATCCGAGGCTAGGAACACTCAGCGCATAGGGTTGCATCCCTGCCCATCTTGGCTAATAGCCATTGATGGACCTATCCTCCAGGAACTTATCTAGTATCTAGAACTTATCTGGCTGAGCTAGCACAGTAAAAATAGCAGCTACCTGTGGCTACACAGAGAGCTTTGTGAGCTCGCCACATAAGTACAAGCCTGCCTGACCCTGGGTACCCCCCCTATTCACGTGGCTAGCCCAAGCCACCACCAGTGCTGCTGTGGCCTCTCTGCTATTTTTAGCACATTAGCTGGAGCAGAGCTGGTGCGTACACATCTATCCAAACTGGGAATAACATATCTCAGTTTCAGTGTAGACATACGCTTGGTCTTTGACTGTCCAGAAGCAGCTAAGTACATTTTTCTGACATCTTTATGAACATCATCTTATATGGTAATTACATCGAGTGCTACAGCCCACAATAAATGGATACTCTTGGTGGCAGGAGGAAGAGCCGTTCTCCTGTATATTTTGTGTACATAAGTAGGAACCTGAGTCACATTTTATAGCATCGATTTTTGTAGCTTAAGGGTAAAAGTTGTGTTACAACTTATGGAGAGAGAAATAGCTTAAAAAAAGTAATAATGACCTAATAAAAAACCAAATATGTGCATGAGTCTTCACTGACCCATATATTCAGATTTTAATGCAATATTATTTCTGTAATACTTTTTTTACATCAACCATTTTAGCTAAAAAACTACGTTACACTGAAGTGATATATTTATACTAAGAGCTAATCACTATAGTTATGAACCAGAATTTCAGTACTGATATATAAATATTCCATTTCTGAAGACAACTCTTTATGTACTGAGGATAATCAACTGTACAACTGAGGGCAAAGTGGGTCATCAACCATTTGGTCTTCCAGCTCAGCTGTGGATTTCACTAAGTCGTAGCCCACTAGGGCATGTCAATCTTTCTGTCATTAAAACTTCAATTTGAATGTTAGCTATGAAATTAATCTCTGCAAATCATTGGAGAAATTGTGACTGTAAAGAAAGCATCAGACATTATGCGTGAATGTAACTGGGTGAGAAGAAAAGCGTCAGGAAAAGCACAAGGACTCCCAGCCTAGCCTGAGTGGTATACTAAAAACTCTCTAGCGAGGCTGACACACATCTGATGAAGCTGCTTGATATAAAAATAGTATACTGGCCTGCTTAATTCAGTCAGAAAGGCCACAATGCTGTTTGTGTGACTTCCCCGTTGCTACCAACAGTAGATTATGACATGGGTTAAAAAGGGAGAACGGTGACTGTAAAAGACTGTGTTATTTACACACTATTCACATATTTGGATAAACAGCAGCAATAAGAAAGATAGATTAAAAAACAAAAACATGTTGGTTTTTAGGGGAGATTGGTACAATAGCATTCAGTCTGTGTGTGTGTAGACACACATTGGTTTCTAAGTTTGCGTGAACACACAGTGGGTTGTTGAAGAATTCAGTCCTGCGTACATTCGCTCCTACCAAGCTGAACTGGGGATGCTTATCACCTCCCAGAATCAGGCCTTAGGAGGCACCTAAATGACTATGAATTAATTTAGCCATCTAACTTTTCTCATCAACGTTTAAAAATTAAGCCTTTGGGGCCCAAAACGGTCTAACTTGGGTGCTTAAATCCATATATACTTAGAGTGGCCTGATTTTTAGAGATGCTGAGCCACTGCAGCTCCCATTGACTTCATTGGGAGCTGAGGGCACTCAGCTTCTCTGAAAATCAAACTCTTTTATTTAGGTACCTAAATCAAGATCTAGGTATGTGCCTTTAGTTATCCAGTTTTGACGGTTCTGGTTACAGTGTCTGGAAGTCCAGAGAGTTTTTGCTATAGGGCTAAATTGTGTAGTCCATTCTCGGGCAGAATTTTATTGGCTTAAATGGAGTTTTGCCTGAGCAAGGATTGTATGAATTGGCTTATATTGGTCCCTTATGGAGCAGCAACACTGAAGCTTAATCTATTGCGATAGATGTTTAGAAATTGCCAGTTTCTGTTTTCTTTGAGTCAGTCATAGTAATAGAGAAATTATTTTCTTTTCATACTCTCCAATCAAAAATCCATCCTGTATATGAATTACCAAATATGCATCTTGTTGTGTTTAGATAAACATAAACTGATTCCTCATTCAATGGTTAAGTTACCTTAGTTTTCTTTTTTACTGTATTTTCTTCCTTTTGGGGGAGGGGAGGGGGGAAAGACTGCAACACCACTGAAGGCCATTTCTCTAGTGACTTGGAATAACCCAGACATGTTCAATCACTAATTGAAACCTATCCCTATGGGCTCTTTTTTCTCTCCCGTTCCCTTCAGAGAGAAACTCCTCTGAAAAGAGATCAACTTGCCTGGCATTTTAAGATCCACTGCTGTTACCTTACTTACACATTGAAAAGCAGCTTCAGCTCTCAGTTAGCGAATAATTCATATGCTGTCTGCAGACATTAAAATTTGAAAAAGGAGCAGTGGAGAGCTTTGAAGCAGAATTTCCTTTCATTAAATTAGTGAATATGACAAGGTTATGTAATATTCCAGAGGGATGAAGTGGTGCACGTCACTAACCTTTTAGATTCAAGAGGCTTTATGCTTTTCATTTGCTACTGGATGAAGGCTTAACAGTGGATTAACTGACAAGTTCCTCTTTTTAATTCAGGTAGATTAAGCCCTATCCAGATTTTATATGTAATATATGAGATAAATAAATATTACACACACAAATACATAATACCAAGTTGTGTATGTACATACATAAATGCATATGTGCGCACACATGTTTGTGCGTATGTAAACTTTTAATATGCATTTTATCCATTTTATACAGAGAGAGCACCAGAGAGAGAATACCTCCCTCTTGCCTCACTAAATCTTTTCTGAATAACAGTTGCTTATTAATGTGTATTTTAAAAAATGTCCAGGTTCTCAAGTTAATAAAATATTAGAAATAATGGTCCTGGTTCTCTTGTCTTAAATTAATGGAAATTAGGAGTTAGTCTACTGAAATCAGTGAAGTCAGACTGGTGTAAGTCAGAAAAGAATCAGGTCCAGTTTTTTAAAACTATTATTTCATTTTCACTGTTAGCGTTTCAAAAGAACGTTACAGTAACAAAGCCTACATTGACACCATGGCTACAAGGGGAGTGTAGCTGTGGCTTTGAGACTGCATTCAATGCAATGACCTCAGAGAGGGGAAAAAAGTGTGACTGTAGTGTGCATGGATGTGGCTAGTGGCCTTGGGATGTGGCTAGTGGCCTTGGCCTTGGGAACAATAAGCTGCATGTTTGTTCTAATGATAGAGGGGGCTTACACAGATCCTCTGTCAGCCACAGCTTCTGCTTAGAACAATAGCACTCTGCCAGGGCAGTAATTATTGGTTCTAAAATAAGTGTCCTAATAATTTGTCAAGAAATCAACTTAAATTGTTCTGATGTTGCCTGCAACAATTTGAATAGAAAAAGCACAGCAAGAAATTCTTTAGTTCATTTTGCCTTACAGTATAAACATATTGGTAAATAGTGTTAATTAAAAGCTCACAAGGGTTCTTTATATGTGGGGAAAACTTTTTGTTTTCCCTCTTAATAATATAAACTGTTAATTAGCCGGGGGGAGGGGGAATGTTAGTTGGCAAATAAATGTCCACTGCTGTCTGTGCTGCTTTGGAATTCCTCCCATGTCCCTGGGGCTCAGATAATGTGTGTCTGGAAAAGCATGCATAATTCACAATGAAATGAGCTGGTACTAAGGTCTACACAGACCAGGGATACAAATTAGAGACTTGCTATTGTAACATTAGACCAGCTGAAAATGTAACCTACCTTTTCTAGTGTGGAGCCTCACTTACAAGATAGCGAGTCATTTCAGTTTCCAAGCAAGAACAGACAGCATGGTTAGCCAAGTAATCTGTGGCTGTGCATTTCAGAAAGCTTAAACAGAAGGGCAGGACAAAGTTTGAATAATTTCAGGGAGACACCAGGAAGTGGCAGTTTTTCTTCTGGGTGTTTTCCAAATCTGTAGTGTGTGAACTAGAAGACTTTCACAAAACAGGGGAACAGGAGAGGAATGGATTTTCTTCACTAGACATAATACCACACTGTTATATCTAGAAAAGGTGGAGCTGGGGGAGTGGGAGGGTAAGGGGAAAATATCAAATGCAGTTTTTATTAATGTTTTCTTTAGGACTAGATTTTTAAAGAGGATTCAACTGGGCCTACATTGATATATTCAAATCAAGGAAGATTTAACTAAATATGATATGTCAGGTCCTTAGCTGGAATAAATAGGCAAAGCTCCACTGAAGTCAACAGAGCTAGATCAGAGGTTCTCAAACTGTGGGTCGTGACCCCTCAGGGGGTCGCAAGGTCATTACATGGGGGGTCGCAAGCTGTCAACCTCCACCCCAAACCCTACTTGCCTCCAGCATTTATAATGGTGATAAATATATTAAAAAGGGTGTTTAATTTATTAGGTGGGTCACACTCAGCAGCTTGCAATGTGAAAGGGGTTGCCAGTAAAAAAAGTTTGAGACCCACTGAGCTAGATGGACTTATACAAGTTAGGGGTCTGAACCAATAATTTTAATTCTATTAGGTATTCATAAAATAGAATAGATACTCAGCTACCGCTGTGAAAGGGGCCCTGTATGAAGCTAAGGAAGTAGTTAGGTGAGTTGGTAGATAGGTTGACGGATTGACCTGAGAATGGTGGTGTACTCTGTATTTTACTTGAGTGGTAGTGAAGCCTCAGGATATTAAGACTGACAGGGTATGGCCAACTGAAACATACTAATAGGTGCGTTGTTGTGGAATTTTTATGAAACAGTACCTACTTGCTTGCTCTTTTAGAAGTAAAAAGCTAATTAACTTTCTTGCATAAGCCAATTTGCAGGTACATCGTAAGCACAGGTTAGAATTAAGGAGAAATAATTGCTTATAATGATGATCAGCGTAACTGATGTGATAAACTATGATTAATGAGTAAATTAGCAGTGAATGCTACAAATGAGTCTGCTTTGAAAATTCTGTTGAAGAAAGGAAATGAGGGGCACAAGGAGCTTTTTTGTCAAATATCGTGCATATACTTAATAATATATTAACTCTTATCTTGCATCATTTGCAATTCATCTCCACACACTACAGCTAGGAGATTACACGTAATATGAGTCTGTTTATCTATTCTTCATATGTTTTCTGCAAAGGAGCCTTTACCACTGTTGAATGTAAACTGGTTTATGGCCTGTGTATTTTGAATGTATAAATGGTTCCTGAGTGAATCCATAGGGCTAAGCGAAAGATATATAGTGGATGCTGAATGAATAAATAGTATTCCTGGTTACATGTTTTCCTAGGAATGTCTAACTGTATAACGTGGAATGAGAAGAATGAGAAGATTATGACTAAGAAAGAATTAGGACCAGTCACATGCCCCACTGAAACTTGATGTTGCTAAACCAATAATATATAGAGGCTTTACACCAAGTGACTGTGATTCTTAGTAACTGTGTCCACCATTCAGAAAAGTTTTATGGCCCTGCGGACACCTGCCAGACTGGATTGTTTATTTTGTGATAAGGTTGCATTGCTGAGTGTCAAATATTCTATGAGAACAGTTGTGAGTGTATAAGCTTACAGCTTTCACAGCTATATAACAACCAAAATATATTGTATATTTCAGGATCTTCCATCAGAGGTATAAATTTACCAATATATGGGCCAGCTGTAAGGAAACACCTGAGCATACCAATGTTTTTGCTGATGTTTTTGCTGTTTTATTAGCCCCTAACTGATGTTTTTGCTGTTAGGCTTAATGCAGTATGTGCTACAGTATGATGTAGGGAAATTCTGATTCTGGACACCGCATGGTCAAAGTTATTCCAGATTTCAGAAACATACTAAAGTTTACATACAGGGCTGGATTAATGCAATCTGGTGCCCTGTTTATGTCACAAAATAGGCCCCACCTGTGGCTCCACCTGTATGGCCCTGACTTTTACCATAGTCCAATCCCCATTTAGAGTGGCAGTGTCCCATTTTCAAGCTTTTTCTTTGCAACCGTAAGGGCTAGAAACTTCCTTTTAAATATGCAAAACGAAGCTGAGGTTCTGCCCTCCACATGTGGTTCCTGGTGCTGGAACCCAGAGCCTAGACTTTGATCTAGCACTGTATATATACTTTAAAAAAATGATGATCACGCTATGGCCTGTATGATGTCCCATGTGTAGTATAGACAATGGGCTAGATCCTCAGCTGGTGTAAATCAGTGTACGTCTATTGTGGAATGATGCCAGCTTACTATAGCTGAGGATCTGGTCTAATTAGTCTAGTCCCATTATTTAGCATTGTGTTGTGTCCAGTGTATAAAATTCATGGATATGTTTTGTGTGCCAAAGTAATTGAGAGATAAAATCAAAGCAAAAGGAGCAATTGCAGTGTCAATGAAAATACACTATGGACTACATTCACCTTGTATCTGGTCCATAATAAGCTTGGCTGCCATAAGTCTGTTATGCACATATTTGCTCCAGTCCATCCATCAGCTTCCACTCTGCTTCTGTTAATGGCATACGTCCTCACCTTCGAATCTATCAACAGTTAGACCAGTGACTGCCTCTCCATTGGCCTCAGCAGCCACTCACATGTTCACAGCAACCAAACCAACCAGTGATGTCATGGTCATCTTGGAACTTGAAGGACAAACAACAATAATATACAAATGTATATATCACCAAGCAAAGCCTTCTATGTCTGTGGAAGGGAGAAAGCAGAACACTCCTTGAAGTCCACTAGGAAACTTGCCAAGCAAAACAAATTTACCTGGGAAGCAGGGAAACTTTGTCAGTTCTTGAAAATTCTCAAGTCTATAAGCTGAGTTTTAACATTCAAAAACTGACAATACTTTATTATCATCATCTTATTTTATAAAACAGAAAAAGTGATGCAAATTAAATTTTGTAGAATAACAATAATTATGGTAAACTTTGTTTTTTCCTAAAATAACTATTAAAGCAAAACAAATACACATTTCCATTGGGCACCTTGTGTGAATTGTTAGAACAGCTCTGCAGAGAAAATTTACATTGCAGTCAGTATATGGTTTCCTCCAGGATTACCAATTATAACAATGACTAATTGTCATAACATCTAGGTGAAGAGTTTCCCTGAATGCTGTGGGAGCTGTAATACCTGCATGCTCATGCATTCACCATAGGACAGCACTGTAAACCACACTAGGATTATTCTGTTTATAACATCAGCTCTTCAGAAATTTGGCAAAGCTTCCAAGGAGCATGACATCATGGAAGGGAGAAGGAGAGAATATTGCTGCCACTTTTCAACCCAAGCAGCTAGTCAAAGTTTGGAGCCCTGGGGAATATTCCACCTGGAAGTAGAAACTGATGGAGTCTGATACAGTATTTTCTTTGATGCTGTCTTGTTTACGAACAAGGCATGTACAAAATCCTGTATCTCTGAACTCAGAAGGAACAAAGAACAAAAAGAGTGATTTCTTAGTTTACAGCCTCTAAACCTCTTTAGCTAACACCAGATCCAAAAGCGCTCTAACTTTTTCCAGGGTCACACTGCGCTCACTGGCTACTGTTTGGCTTTCTTGCCTCTCCCTCTCTCTCTTGTCCTCAGTTTGTGTGTTCTCTGTTTCCATTCCCCCTCTCCCCACAAAACAGTACTCAGCAAAAGTTCCTGGACAGATTCACATACACCTTTTGTTTTAGGTGCGGGATTATGCTTACAGTTATGTTAATTGAAGAGTGAGTTCATACCGATCAGTCTTAGTCGGGTTTAATTAAACTCATAACTTGGTTTCATCAAGCTCATAAAAATATTTTGTATGCATGTGTGTGTATACAGATGTGGTTGGGACTGTAACATCAGTGACACAAGAGAACTGAGCACATAGACCCACATTTCACTGAAGGGCCTGGCCTACTGTGAAGGTGGGGGAGAGAGACAGAGAATGGTGTCGGCTACATTTCACAACACTGATTCACCATTTGTGTTATATTTGCACATTAGAAGTATCTTTTCTAAAATGTTTCAGAGCTTTTAATTTTCATTTATATAGCTCTAGATTACAGAAGGATGCTGTGTTTTATTAAAGTGATGATACATCACATTCGATATAAACAGTTTATGATTTTAAATCCTTATTTTTTTAAAGTATTGCTAAATATCTAAAATAAAATAAGTTTGTTATGGGCTATGGGCTTAGTAGCCAATATTGAATGTTTCTATGATGTCCACACATGCAATTTTGAATTAAAATTAGGCAAATGAGGCACTGATTTATTCTGTAGATTTATTCTATACTTTACATTTAGCTTTTTGTTGTCTTAATTGTAGTTTTGTTGGAACATTTAAGCTGGCCAGTCAGAAGTAGAAAAATGCTGAAATAACCTGTAAAGTGGTAGCTGATAACTTCTTGCATCTTTTTTCCTTTGGCGAAATTCATTGCATTGGAAGTTTCCCGTGTTAATGAACTGTGCCAAGAGAGTTTTTGTTGGACTCTGGACTGCAGTTGCAAAGGTGTGACAATCCAGGTCCAGACACCCAGTGGCAAGAACAGGAAGTCTGAACCCCAAAGAATAAGCAATTGAATTGACTGATTGTATACAATATTATTGTACTATAAAAGTGTATTGACTAAGGTATCATAAAAATGGATGGCACGCTGGTCATGAATATCATTGCATGATGTATGTACAGATGGTGTGTGAAGAGTTATGTGTGTGTGCTGGAAATATGTTCCTAAAATATGTTTTGGGGGCAGACTTGATAAGCAATTCTAGACAAGTCTTGTCCTAGACAAGAGAATGTTGTTTTGCCTGTTTGCCTGTGGCTCCAATGTAAATCGAGCAAGGTGATGACAAAGACTATGGACGTTACTTTTACATATGAGTCAACAGAGGGATGGGAAGTGAATAGGAAGAGGCAAACAGCAGGGGAGAATTTTATCTGGGGATACATTTCAAAGGTTTGCTGGACTATAAAAGGCAGAGGAGAGAACCCCTGAGTTAGCTAGAGGTTAGAGGGCAAAGGGGACAGTGTCCTCTGATTTTGTGAAAGTTGTATCCCCTTGCCTGGAAGACTGGAGATGGTGGTAGTTTGGCATAAGAGAGAAATTGTTTTAGGCATAAACATAGCTTGCTAGAATTAAGTTTTAGGCACTAGAAAGCATGTTATTTTTGTTTTGTTTATAACCCTTTTCTGTGTCTCTTATTCTTGCCTGGTATCTTTGTTGATAAACGTATTCTTGTTTTGTTATAAAACCATCTCAGTGCTGAACATTAAAGTAATGTGTGGGACCTGGGCTAAAGTAACAGACTGGGGTGTGTACTATGTCTTTGGAGGCAGCAAACGTAATAATTGCTGTGAGTGCCCAGTGAGAGGGATTGGGTGTTGCAGAGAGACATCCCTGGGGAACTCAAGAACTGTGGTTCACTGATTATTACCTGCCAGCCAAGGGTTAAGACTGGGAGTCTCAAGGAGTTCACTGGTGAAGCAAACAGACGGGTGTGGAGGGAGCTGTTTCACAATCTAACCTACAGCAAAGCTCTGTCTTGCTGAGGCAAGGAAGGTAACACTGGGGCTTACAGTTCTGGGTTCCCCAAAGGAGAGCATCACATAAGGCAGGTTAAAAATAATTGTCAGTTTGCAGTTGACATTGTCCTCATGTTAATAAGCAGAATTGTGTGTGTAGGGTGGTAATTGTATTTGCCATCAGAGCGCCTAGCAAATTAGGATGGAATCAAAGTCAAGATATTGACAACATTTAATGCAGAGATCATTTGTATCAAATTTTAATTTACAACCTTTATAAAAGTAAAGGTAACAAGAACAACTTTTTTCCCCCCTGTCTGGGGCTGATCTAAAATAATTTTGCCTTGGTGATAGGCACTTTATAAATAACTAGATGAGTACATTCATGGATGAGTTGATGGATGGATAGACATCATGATATTTATGTATCTGTCCAGCCAGCTGGGAGAATGCCTCACAGATATTAATGAATTTATTCTCACACTTCTATAAAACTGGGAAGTATTATTCTCCTTTTGCAGTTGGGGAGCCTGAAGCTGACAATTTAACTGACTTGCCCAATTAAATTTAATTTGATCAATATAAGGAGGTGAACTGCTAAAATCAAACGTTTTATGCAGTAAATGTCTGAAAACTCTAGGAATACCATAATTCTTCCATTCTCTGTCTCATACGTGTTTAGTACCTCTACTTTTCATCCAAAGGAGGACAGAGTTTTTTAATCATAACTTGACCTCTGTGATATTGTATGTTAGTCAAATAAATAATGTTGTCATATTTTCAAGATGGGAAGTTGGGACACTTCTGTACCTACACTTTTTGTGGGGTCACAAAATATTCACACAAAATACAAAAGTTCACTTTTTAAAAAATGTGTATAGGTATCACTGTTGTACTTCTGACTTAGCGACACAGGCATATTTCTCAGAGTGAAAGAATTTTCCAATAACTTAGTCTTCTGAATGAGTTTATCGTGAAACAATGAACCAGTGTTATCACCATTCTATTTCAGCAGAAGGGCAGAACTGAGAACATGCACACTGTTTAGACTTCTCTCTTTACTCTAAACGCTGTTCATCACATTGAACACTCATTCCAGTGGACAGCTTTTTCTTGCTAAAGAGAGAGGAATTTCTACGTGGTAGATTGTTTTACTTGGTGAAATGAAACAATGGGGAAAAGAAGTTCCCAGGCTTCTCACCGTTAAATTGGAAGGTTTGGTCTCTTTACTAATAAAAGTCATACTAAATTCTTCTCAGAACTATTTTAAAATGTTGTTTTCCTCTGAAAAGTGTCTGTA
Source organism: Terrapene triunguis (assembly GCF_002925995.2). Lineage (NCBI taxonomy): Eukaryota > Metazoa > Chordata > Testudines > Emydidae > Terrapene > Terrapene triunguis. The sequence continues at coordinate 721,094 of NW_020699373.1, forward strand.
AAAATATCATCCTGGGTCCCACTTTTTTGCCTCTGTCATTCCCATAACAAATGTTCTCAGTTTACTATTAACATTTTTTTTCATTAAATACCCCAGCCCTGCAAAACCTCATCCTGGGATTTAAGAGCCAAATAGGTTTTTCCCCCTCCCCTCTTATGAATCAACACTATAAATTCTGAAGGCCAAACTAAGCCCACAGTTATATTTCTGCAAACTCATTGCCTTCAGTAGAATTGCACAGGTATGTATGGAACCTAGTAAACAATTGTGCTGGTGTTACACAAGACGGAATAGAATCTAGCTTGCTCACTCTCAGCAGCCTGGGCTTAGGGTTGCCAACTTTCTAATTGCTGACAACTGGACCCCCTCCTGCCCCTCCTCTTCCCCCCCAAGATCCCACTCCTGTTCTGCCTCTTCCCTTGAGGCCCCTCTCCCTGCTCCACTACTTCCCCTAAAGCCCCACCCCTGCTCCTTATTTTTGTCTCTACAGTCAGCATGCATATCTCTGTATAAGAAAGTGTTAGCTTTACAGTTTTCAGGGCAGAATATTCCTTAAGCAGAAGTGCAGTTTGCACAATATTGGAAATAAAGGCTTCAAGTAATTTTTTAAAAGGCTTCAAGTAATTTTAAAACCAAATTATTTTCTGGTATAAATTGGTGCAGCCAGCCCCCTAGCCTTCATTGGAGTTGTACTAATTTACACCAGGAGAGAATTTGGCTCTGGATTTTTATAAGGGGAAATGTACCCTTTATTTCTCCTTCCTTTTTCACCACTACGTTTTACAGCAGAGCAATAAAGCATGGTACTGCCTTATATAGTATGTTGATGCTATAAAACCTTAACATAGAATATTTTATTCATCTAGAGAATTGATTCAACGTACTTTTAGTTTAAGCTTTTTTTTTAAATATTCTGTATAATCCCGCCCCCAAGATAACTGAGTTAGTGGCTGTGGGGAGTGAAAAGGAGCCATTCTTAATCCTTGATATGATTTACAGTGTATAGCTTGTGTCTTGAAAAACAAACCGCTTAAATGGCTCAAAGGAAGTAAGTCATACTTTTTGTTGCTTCATTGTTGTGAGATTTAAATCAGTGGGCTAATCTGTAGAAGATGTGGTGTAAGGCATGTGTGGATTCATGCAGTTTTGCGTTAAAATATTTCCTAAGTAGCCTAAACCCACAGTTATTTTAATCCAAGGACTCACCTACCCAGCATTTTTCTTTCAAGTGTTTTGCAGGTGTTTCTTTGAATTAACACTGTCAAAAAGAATAAAAGGAGCATGGTAATATTTCAACTTTATCTTGATAACACAAAATCACAGCTTGTGTAATGGAATATGAGCATTTCAGGCCCAATCTTTTTACATATCAGAGTGGAAGGTTAATACGTACATAGAAAAAGGTCCAAAACTACCAGGATCTGTTAAAGCCAAATGCTTTCTATCAGACTTAATTGTTCTCTCTCTTGAGATCCAGGCATAAACTTTGTATCTCAGGCTCAGGATTTTCCCATTTCTTTCCTGTTATTTCTTTGGCTATTCATGACTCCAGGTTTTGTTTTGCGACAGACTTTTCACTATAGTGGTTGGATTCGTATAGGGACAGTGACATGCTCTTTACTTTGTTAGTTCTAGACTTACCTAGTGCACTTGTTTTTCAAGCATGTGGAACTTCAGTAGACAGAATTAGTTCAGTGAACAGGTCAAGGTCCCCAGAGCATTCTGAGAAGCTGCTTGCTTATAGAGGCTAATTACGTCAACTAAACTCTGCTGCCACTTTCCATCACTGGAGGTAACACTCTAACTGTAAAATGGTTTTGATATATACTAAAACAACTGCTATGACTGTGAATCCTGAGACTCCTTTTTTTACTTTTTTTTTTTTAATGAAATGAAACAAAACCTTGATGGAAGCATAAAATAATTGTGGAACATTATCTGATCAAGTTAATTTAAATTGTAATTAAGACTATAGCAATGCATATTTTGCCTGTCACATCTATTCAAAATGTGGGAATTTCCCAGCAGCATTGTTTTGTTCTCATTGTTGGCAAACAGTTTTTCACAATTTGCTTGTAACATTTTAACAATAGCATTAAAAATACATGGTTCATCTTGTTATACTCAGGATATTCTTGATTCTCTTATATTAAATATGGCTATTTAGTACAGTACAGTAAGTCATTTATAATGGTAGCTGTGATGGGTTCGGTCACAGAGACCTCCTTGGGACTGTCACCCGATGTGCTGAAACTACCTCTGAGCCCGTTTTCTCTGATGGCTTGAGACTTCAGAACCCTGTCTCGTTGAGCCAGACATGCAAGCCTGCTGCAACACAGGGTCTGAACCACGGCCTTAAAGCTGTAGACTTAACTGAAAACAGCTTAAGAAGTGTTCCTGTCTCCAGCACCCAGACACCGAACTCCCAATGGAATCCAAACCCCAAATAAATCCGTTTTACTCTCTATAAAGCTTATACAGGGTAAACTCATAAATTGGCCGCCCTGTATAACACTGATCGAGAGATATGAACAGCTGTTTGCTCCCCCAGGTATTAATCACGTGCTCGGGGTTTACTAATAAACAAAAGTGATTTTATTAAGTATAAAAAGTAGGATTTAAGTGGTTTCAAGAAATAACAGACAGAACAAAGCAAGTTACCAAGCAAAATAAAACAAAACATGCAAGTCTAAGCCTAATACATTTAAGAAACTGAAGACAGGTAAATCTCACCCTCAGAGATGTTCCAATAAGCTTCCAATCCTTTCCCCTGCTACAGACCTTGTTAATTTCAGCTCAAGTGGTAACTCGGGGATTTCTCATGACTGGCAGCCCCCTTTGTTCTGTTCCACCCCCTTTTATAGCTTTGCTACAAGGCAGGAATCTTTTGTCTCTCTGGGTTCCTACTCCTCCTTTTAAAAGGAAAAGCACTAGGTTTAAGATGGATTCCAGTATCAGGTGACATGGTCACATGTCCTGAGAGACCCCAAGCCCCCATTCTTCCTGGCTTGACTCACAGGAATGCAGGAAGGCTTGCGAGTAAGCAGAGCCATTTACAGGTGATTGATTCTGAAGCACCCTTAATTGCTTCCACTTAACATGTTTCCATCAGTAATACAAATGTATATCTTATTCTCCTAACTCCAGACATAGAACTAATACATGCATACAAATAGGATGAACACACTCAGTAGATTATAAGCTTTGTAATGATACCTTACAAGAGACCTTTTGCATGAAGCATATTCCAGTTACATTATATTCACACTCATTAGCATATTTCCATAAAACATATGGAGTGCAATGTCACAGTAGCCACCTATTGTGTCCCCCTTTTTATTCATTTCATGTAGCATCATAGAAGATTAGCGTCGGAAGAGACCTCAGGAGGTCATCTAGTCCAACTCCCTGCTCAAAGCAGGACCAACCCCAACTAAATCATCCCAGCCAGGGCTTTGTCAAGCCGGGCCTTAGAACCTTTAAGGATAGAGATTCCACCACCTCCCTAGGTAACCCATTCCAGTGCTTCAGCACCCTCCTAGTGAAATAGTTTTTCCTAATATCCAACCAATATCCAATATCCCACTGCAACTTGAGACCATTGCTTCTTGTTCTGTCATCTGCCACCACTGAGAACAACCTAGCTCCATCCTCTTTGGAACCCCGCTTCAGGTAGTTCATAGAATATTAGAGTTGGAAGAGACCTCAGGAGGTCATCTAGTCCAATCCCCTGCTCAAAGCAGGACCATCCCCAACTAAATCATTCCAGCCAAGGCTTTGTCAAGCCGGCCCTTAAAAACCTCTAAGGATGGAGATTCCACCTCTAAGGATGGAGTTGAAGGCTGCTATGAAATTCCCCCCTCACTCTTCTCTGCTGCAGACTAAATAAGCCCAATTCCCTCAGCCTCTCTTCATAAATCATGTGCCCCAGCCCCCTAATCATTTTCATTGCCCTCCTTTGGACTCTCCAATTTGTCCACATCCTTTCTGTAGTGGGAGGCCCAAAACTGGATGCAATACTCCAGATGTGGCCTCACCAGTGCCGAAGAGAGGGGAATAATCACTTCCCTTGATCTGCTGGCAATGCTCTTACTAATACAGCCCAATATGCCATTAGCCTTCTTGGCAACAAGGGCACACTGTTGACTCATATCCAGCTTCTTGTCCACTGTAATCCCTAGGTACTTTTCTGCAGAACTGCTGCTTAGCCAGTCAGTCCCCAGCCTGTAGCAGTGCATTGGATTCTTCCGTCCTAAGTGCAGGATTCTGCACTTGTCCTTGTTGAACCTCATCAGATTTCTTTTGGCCGAATTCTCCAAATTGTCTAGGTCACTCTGGACTCCATCCCTACTCTCCAGCATATTTACCTCTCCCCCCAGCTTAGTGTCATCCGCAAACATCCGATCATCCAGATCATTAATGAAGATATTGAACAAAATTCATCATTTTTCACTGATTTTAACATTTTTCCTACCATGGTTATTGATACTTGTTTATAGTCTCCTGGTTTTCTACATTGCTGATAACTGCTTGACAAGAAGCCCTTTCTCTGGAAAGGCCAATTCAGCAGAGCATAAGGTTAGAAGTTATATGTGAGAAGTAGCAAATTAAAAAAAACAAAACCAGTACAAAGGAGAAGCCATACCAGGGAGGGCTAGAAAAGAAAAGGAAAGAGAACAAAAGAGAATAACCAAGAGAGGAGATAGATGATGAAAGAAAAGGGGGAAAGGAAAAGTGGGGGGAAAAAATGCGTCAGAAGAGGTGCAGAGGACTTGAGTTAGACCCGTATTGTTGATTAAATCCATGCCACGCATTCCAAAACCTAATTCCACTCCATTTCAAGATAAACATAGTAACCTCCTTTATATACCAGTTCAAAATAAAGGAAACTGATACAATGGAAACCCTGGGTATCTGCGGGTCACTGACCTTGAAACACTAAGTTTGCTCCCCCAAATATAATAGATTGCTGAAGGCTGGCTAGCTATGTAAGAGAATGCAGCAGCTGTACTCAAGGACTCTGCAGCACATACATCTACATGCACTGGTCAGACTTCACACATCAAGGTCATATCTGGTCTTGGTATAACTGAGAGTTTTGGTTAACCACGATTCTCATCATCAAGGTTGACTACATTAACACAAGGAATGTTATTCTTGGACAGAAGGAAAAAAAATAATTAGTGAAAATCCCTACTTCTTTCCTTTCCTTTCTGTTTTTTCCCCCCATGTTTCCTTTTATCTTTTCATTTCTCCTTTCTCCCACTCTCTCTTTTTTCTTGTCACCATATCTCTGCAGATACAGTATCTTCTTTCCCTTGTTCCTTCAGCAAAATATGCCATAATTTGGGAGATAGGCCAGGATTTATAAATGTGGTGTCTTTTGAACTGTGGGCAAGCATTAGTTTCTCTACTGCAATTGTCCTTTCTCCTCTCTGGTCTGGATTTTTTAATCTGTAGGCATTTACACCCGTCTCCTCAAACTTTTCCAAATGTTTCTGTCCTAAATGTCACTGATTTTAATGTCTCAGAGGTGGAAAACTTGCTTTCATGACATCCCCTGATAGTAACATTAAGCCATGAACCATGATCTTATTCCATTTGATTGATGAGCTCATTTTGCAACAGAGGACAAATTAGATTTTTATTTATAATGGTGATAAAAATTAATGCATGGTCTTCCTATTCTGATGGTATTAGATTTCTGTGTTAATACACATTTTACTAGTCAAATCTCTAAGTGCTCCCCTGACCTTTTAAGGTTTTTTAAAAAGCTTTCTCTTACAGGTGAATACAATTCCTAGAGAAACAAAGTATTTCCTCCTTTTTTTATTTTCATTTTGACAGCTTGACATGCTTTTTTATGTCTACTGCTTAGATTTATTTTGTTACTTATTTTCTTGTTTTAGCACCGCCAAAGTTTACAAGAACTCCCGTTGATCAGACAGGGGTCTCTGGAGGAGTCGCATCATTCATCTGCCAAGCTACAGGAGACCCAAGACCTAAAATTGTCTGGAATAAAAAGGGAAAGAAAGTCAGCAATCAGAGATTTGAGGTATTAGGTCCATTGTTCTGTTCCTCTGAAAAACATTCATTCTAACATCACGTTTATTTTATGTTTTTAATCCTGGTGAGTGTGCTTTATTATCAATGACTAAGCAAATAGCCATCACCACAGGGGATAAATCTTTGCAAGCAGTCCTGGGAATCACCTACTCTGCAAACTGGTTGTCCGCAAGACCACTGAAGAGAAGACAGTTTTGCTATCTCTTAAGAGTTTCCTTTTGACTTTTTTTCAAGATTAGCATTGGGAATGGTCTCAGAGGAGGCGGCTTTCCTACCTTTCATGGCCAGAAATTGAACAAAATGATAAAGACTATCTACTAGTGGAGCGTTGGGGTGTTTCTGGGGGGTAATTCTGGGGACACTATTGCCTCTTTAAGTGGTGGGAGAAGTTAGGACTAAGGTTGGATTGGCCTATGGATTGTTCCAGATGCCTGTTCAGAGAAGATGACACCAAAAACCTGGAGTTGATTATGTATAACTTCAGCTGCATCTCTACTAGCTTCTCAGTATTAAAAATAGGATTTTGCTTTTAGAAAATAATCACAAGGCAAAGTATTATTATAAATTATCTATCACACAGTTCTGACACATGCTATATGAATGAATGGTCTAGACTTGCATGCCAGAATGTTTATAGGAAAATGTAAGTCTGTGCCTCTGACTATGAAGAGACAAACCAAAATGCATTGGGATAATTTTTCACAGGACTCACCCAGGATGTTAGCTTTTAATGGTATTTGAGTTGATAACTCACATACGGCTTTGTAAATTAGTCCTGCTATGTCAATAGACCAAAGGCTACATTTTATTTCTTGTGTGGGCTAATCGTTTTATTTTAAGAGTATTTAAAAGCAATCAGCTCATGTTTTGGTACCATACAAGATCTATCAACCTTTCACTAGCTATTATGGTTCTTTGCAAATGTATTTAATTCAGTAAGAAAAATAGTTGTCAAAGGATTTTAAGATATGTACTCTCCACTCAATGCAAGTAATTGTTTACAGCTTTCAATGAATATGCACAATTCTTTTTTATGTAATTGGAGTGAGAGGAGAATAGGCGCTTTATAATAAAGCATACGCAATCTGTCCCATAATGGTCACAAAATCTACATTGAAGATGAGCAACAAACAGTCAGACAGATCATGTATGTGTCTGGGTATTGTATTTGTGTTGACTTAGTTTTATTTTGCAGTACTGTGTTTTATTTGTTTCATATACCATTTTATGTTTATTTCTATATTTGTTTTATGGGAGAATAGGCTAAAAGATAAACATGTTTTACTTCCATGAAATATTTGAACTGAACTATAAATATATGATGTAAAATGTATTTTTAAAAGTCCTTAAGTGGTATGTGGAACAAGAGTGCATATTCAAACAGGATAGGACATGTTTCAAAGAATTATGAAACATTTAACAGGTAATTTTCATTATAAAGCACTGAAAAGCTAGTTAGTTAAAACAGAAAGCACATCAACACTTTAAGGAGCTTTCTTCCCTCTCCGAAAAAAGCCATTAACTCATGCTGTAGAATTTTCAAATGGAAAGTAGAGCAACAGCAGAAATTAGATTCAGAAAAGGCACATGGAGAAACAGGGAATATTTCGGACTTTGCACCTCAGCAGTAACTACAGGGGTCTCAAATAACTATTCTTGTTTTTCCCTTATTCGCTAAAATAAATGTTTATGTATCTTTCTGAATTTCATTACTTGGTAGTAAGGAGGCTTCACCTGCCTCTCTCTCATTATAAAAGTGCTTTTGCTCCCTGTTTGAACAATTCCAAGTACGTGGTATTGCCCAATAATTAATAAGAGCAATTTATCATTTCAGAAATTTAAGGCATAGGGCGGACCTTTCATACAGTAAATATATATTATAAATGAACATTGCATGGTGTTTTTCCTGCTTCAAATCCATTCAAACAACATGGATTAGAAGTTCAGCTTGAAAATTATTGGGTAAGAATCCTGGTTAGGAGATACTGCAAAAGAAATGGAGGAGGGGAAGAGGAAACAAATGAAAAATGTGTATTTCACCGCTCCACGTTATGGAGAGATGTAGGTTCTGCTCCTAGAACATGCAGGAGTACAGGCATCACTTTAGCTAAACATTTGGGAGCGGGCAGAAAGATTTGAGTTCAGGATAGGAAAGAGGAGTTCACAAACTTATTCCTGTGGTGTACCCCAAAAATTAATTTTTAGACTCTACACCTGAACTCCACAAGGTTTGCCCAGCCTGGTCAGCTGCAACTTTTCCATTAGCCAGTCAGCATCTAGGATTACCCAGTGTTCGTAGGGTGTCTCAGTTTCCTAAGATTTCAGTTGCAAGCCTCTCTGACTACTGGTTTCAGAGTAGCAGCCGTGTTAGTCTGTATCCGCAAAAAGAACAGGAGTACTTGTGGCACCTTAGAGACTAACAAATTTATTA
>NW_020699373.1:729600-748997 GCF_002925995.2 Terrapene triunguis
GGGGCGGGCAAACTTTTTGGCCCGAGGGCCACATCGGGTTTCGGAAATTGTATGGAGGGCCGGTTAGGGGAGGGGGTCGTGGCCCGGCCCCCCCCCCCCCCCCCCCCCCCCCCCCCCAGGACTCCTGGCCCATCCAACCCCCCCTGTTCTCTGATGGCCTCCCCCAGGACCCCTGCCCCATCCACACACACCCACTCCTTGTCCCCTGACCGCCCCCGGTCCCCCGCCACCCGATCCAACCCCTTCTCTCATTCCTGATGGCCCCCCCGGAACTCCTGCCCCATCCAACCACCCCTTCTCCCTGTCCCCTGACTGCCCCCAGAACCCCTGCCCCTGACTGCCCCCTGCCGCCCCATCCAACCCCCCCTTCCTTCCTGACTGCCCCCTGGGACCTCTGCCCCCATTTAAACCCCTGTTTCCTCCACCACCACCATCCACCCCTCCCAACCACAACCCCGAACTCCCCTGCCCTCTATCCAACCCCCCCGCTCCCTGCCCCCTTACTGCACTGCCTCGAGCACTGGTGGCGCTGCAGCCACGCCACCTGGCTGGAGCCAGGCCACGCTGCCTCCGCCACCACCACGCAGCACAGAGCACCAGGTCAGGACGGGCTCTGCAGCTGCGCTTCCCCAGGAGCTCACAGCCCCGCTGCCCAGAGCATTGCGCCGGCGGCAGAGTGAGTGAGCTGAGGCTGCGGGGGAGGGGGAACATCAAGGGAGGGGCCTGGGGGGAGCCTCCCGGGCCAGGAGCTCAGGGGCCGGGCAGGACGGTCCGGCGGGCCGGATGTGGCCCGCGGGCCGTAGTTTGCCCACCCTACTCTAATGGTTCCGTCTTACTGAACAGGGTGAGGAAGAAAACTCAAGGTCAAAGAAAGCAAGAGGAGGAGGAAAAATGGGAAGACTCTGGCTAGAACAAGCAAACAATAAAATGTTTTGTGAATGCAACTGATTTGTATGCTAGTGCTGTCTTGTGCAACTTTTATTTGCATGATTGGCATTTATACAGAAAGTTATCCAAGCTGACACTGACCTTGGCAAAACTACAGAAACAGTATTTACATAAGGATGAGCTGCAGCTAAACATTTTCTCCAAAGTACTGGGCGCAAATACGCTTTTCTTCAGCCTCAGACATGCATGTCATCTTCTACATCTTTTTTTTTCTTTCTTTCTTTAGCAAACATAGTTATTGAGGCCAATGGAAGGATAATCTAATTTTTCAACCCTGGAGTTGGAATATAAGATTTAGTGCCAAACCTATGGACTCGCTTACAAATGATACTCCCATTGGAGTAAATGCTAGTAATCAAATGGCCTTCTGTATCTGTTGTTCATTCTTCTGGAGACAGATAGGAACTTTGTTTTGACATGTGAAATGTGTCCCTTCCTCACTCGCTTGCCAATCCCTCCGACAGTGCATTGTCCCCTCTGTATTTTGGAGGGAGGCTCTTTCATTGGAACATTAGCACATAATGCACCATACCAGCCACATAAACATACGGCAGGGAGTTTGTGAGGGTGTTTGTCTACTGGGACAAGAATTTCATTGATCAGACAGCATTAAAAAAGACAATTCTTGGAGCTCTGTGTTTTATTATTCTTTGCCCCACCATTTAGAAAGATTTGGGGAGATATGGAGGTTGCTTTTCTTTATTTTATTTTTTCCCTTTGTGCTACTTTTAAAGAACTGGATTTCTATGTAGCAAGAAAGACTAACTTATTTGTATGTGTTTTTTTTAATCAGTGTAAGCAATTATGTTGTTTACATCAACGATGAAAAAAGATCACAACACTGTGTGCGTCTGATATATATTTTAAAAATTTCCTTAGAAGTACCTGATAAAATGAAAATAAATACATGAATAACCCTGCTAAAAATTAAAATGTTATCTCTAGTGTTAACATGACTGTGTCTGGCATCATTTTCATTTTTTTTCCAGCCACAGTCAATAAAAATGGAAAGGTTGATCATTTGGTTCATATTTTTAACTCCCCTGTTCAACTCCCTGAACCAAGTAGTTGTTTCTATTGTTTGAAATGACACAAATAATATTCTGTTCAGTTTTTAATAAATTCATAAATTTAAAAAATGCCCCAACCACAAAGTCATATTACATAGCAATAAATGTTGTTTGCAGTGAGACCTGAAGACAAGTTCTGTGTAAACTCAAAAGGTTGGTCCAATAAAATATATTGCCTCCCCCACCTTGTCTCTCTAATAGCAATAAATATCATTTAAAAATTAAGAACTTTAAAAAAAGTGGAAAAATTCAGATGTAAAATGTATTCTCTGCCTATAGAATTTTATTGAAGGGTAGAACACATTACCTACTGAAATATATTTACAGGCCTCCTGGGTCTTTTCATTGGAATGTGTGTGCATGTGTTTTTAAAGATGCAGTTCTGAATCAACTGTTTCTTCCTTACTCTGTAGTAGAGAGACACTGGGACTTATCCTCTTCTCATTGACGACAATGAATACTTAAATGGGTGTAAGATAGGTACCAATGTCAAAACTGGCTGGCTCTAAAAATATGATCTACCTGTTCCCCACCCCCATCTGCAATGTAAGCTGTTTGTTGTAAAGTACATGCAGGTTTTTCTTTGTCTTTCTTTCCAACTCAAATGGTTCAATACTCCTTAAAAATAATTGTCAGCATTCTACCTCTTATGAACAGCCATACAATAATAAATGAGAGTGTGTATACACATGATGGAGATAAATAAAAGTTGGTAAGAAAACAAGGAAAAAATTAAAATGATTAGAAATGGAAGAGAGACTTTATAGTCTCCAGCCATAATACTTAGTTTTTGTTGAAAGGATAAAGGGAAGTAGCTGAGATCCTCTGGTTCAGGGCTGGATTAAAGCAAGATCCATGGATCTAAGCCATGAGCTGGAAGGAGGCGTGCACACATTGATCCATGAGGTGTGGAATGGTGTGATAATGCCAGAGAGAGTTGGGGTCTGCCAACTGGAGAGTGTGAGGTAGCTTTGTCAGGTTTAGAAGCCACTTGGCTATGTTGTGGTTGATCATTTCTTTTATTGGGTCCAATGTTTCGGGCATTAGCCTGAGACTCAGGCAATCTAGGTTCAATTACTGCTTTGTGCTTCCTGTGTGGCCTTGGGCAAGTCACTTATTCTCCTATATGCCTCACTTCCCCACCTGTAATATGACCACAATAGTACTTCTGTACATCACAGGGATGCTGTAAGGATAAGTATATGAATAACTACGAGGCACTCAAATACTACGATGGGGGCCATGTCAGTATGATAGATAGATCTGGGTAGATTGGATCCAGGCCCCCTTTAGGCTTAATCCACCAGAGAGCCCCCATGTAGCTCTGCATTGTGCAGGTAGTGCACATCTCTTTTGCAGGCTCCTCAAATGCTGTCTTTTGTACTCCCCAAGAACCAGCACAACATTTGTGCTGCATCTGAGACCATCCAAGCTCTTGCAGTGGGAGGTCAGGATTTGACCCAGAATTAATAAGCTTTGCCACCCTTTTGCTGTGAGGGTTGATGAGGCAGAGGGATGTTCCCACGCAAGAAAGGCCCCAGTCTCACTAATTTTTTAATCAGTTAAAGGTATGGTCAGCTTCACTGGTTACAAATAACTTGGTTCAGTTTGTCTCAATGCAGTAGCTTTTCTGCCATCACAACCACAGTTATGCACCTCCACCCTGTAGTCTGCCTAATCATGTTTCAATGGGAAGCTCTGGGCAGCTGTCACACAGTGCCTCAGCAGGAGCTGCCTCTGCCTATCCTCTTCTGTTTAGATTCTTCAACTGTGCTCATAACCATGGTATCTGGTCAGTAAGTGCTATGAGCAATGCTGCAGCCTCTAGTTTCTGGAGTTTGGTACTTTACAGTATGGAAGTGGTGGAAGGCAGAAAAGAGAACAGTTGCCCTGATCACTCTGAAGCATTACATGAAAAGTAGGCCAAGGAAAAGGGTTGTGTCCTTCTCCACTGAAGACCGAAATGCTAGTCCACTAACACGGTAGACACATTGGTGGCATTTATGTGCCAGCAGTGATTTTTATGAACCCAGCCTACCCTTTGCTGATGAAGCCATGCCAAGACTATAAGCATCTCAACAAATGCTGCTTTATCTGTCGCCTCTGTTGTGTCCAGTGGTGTTTGAGTGCACCTTTATGAGACTGAAACCTCCTAAAGCAAAATGACAGAGAGCGGATGTATATCCCTACACTCATTGCTGCATGCTCTGTTTGCTCTACTATCTGTGAATTAAAGGCAAAGTGCTACATAGACACATGGAAACTGAGGCTTGGTCCTGGTAGATTCCCATCTTGCTACAAGCCCCGTGATTACCATCTGAGCAAATATGCATAATAATGGATTCTCTGTGCCAGTATTTCTGCTCACACTGTCAATTGGCGAGGAGGAAGAGGAGCAAAATCTTTGTGTTGAGGTGCTTTTGTCATATCTCTGTTATAAACCTACCTTTTATAAAGTGATTGATGCGATGTCATGCAATCATTGTGGTATATAATAAAAAGTGAATTATTTATTAGAACAGTGTTTCCCTGGCCATTGATATGACAAGTGTAATTAAAGAGCATTGTTTTTATTAGAATGGAAAAGGTTCAGAGCATTTTCCAGAGTGTGAAAAATTGGGGGGTGGGGGGAGGGAATGCATTCGAAGCACCATTATTTTCCTGCTATCAGTAGATGGGTCACAAGTAATGACAATTCGTTTCCATGGCCTCTCAATACCTCATGATTTTGAGATGGGCAGGGGCCATTTTAAACTGGCTTGCTCCTCTGGGAGATGTAACCAGGAAAAGCCTTCTAGGGCAGCTTACGCATGGGGATTAGAGTCCCTGGAAGTCACACACACAGAGTGGCACCTTTATTCTGAGGGACAGTGCACTGTGGGATGTCGAACTGCACAGAGCTAAATGAGAACAGGGAACTAGATTTACCAGTTACACTGGCATTGCTATGGGTGCCCATTCGTTGGCAAGATCGTGACGTACCCAGCTGGTCACAAGAAATTTACCATGTGCCAAAAGAGCAAGCTAGCTGGGGAAGTGCGTGGATAACATTCACTGGCTTTAACCATCTGTTGTGTGTACACAGTGTTTTTAGTCCATCGGACCTCTAGCTGGTCATCGGCATGGTAGAAAGTTGTGTGGATGGGGTCAGAAAGACACAGCATGTGATGCACGCCTATATCTAGAAGACAGTTGTCTCTCTCAGAAGCATTCACTGTTCAGAGAAGTTTGAAGAGCCATAGTAGAAACTTCACCAATTTTTAGTGAGAATGCAACAGACTACGTGTAATACCTTATGACCAGAATTAGCATGTTCATTACAGTTCCATTTTATTAATGCCTCTTTTTGAAGATGAACACTGTGGTCCCTGCTGTGAAAATGGTACTTTGCACTTTATGTTATAAAGTGGTCTCTGCTGGGGAGCCGTGCTAGGAACATTAAAGAACAAAGCACAGCTGCTTGACAATTGTACAAAAGGATTTTATGAAAGAGTGGACCAAAAGGAAAGGTGACCAATATACAGACAACTTACCAGCAATTATGATACCAAGTGAAGTGCAGATTACTTGAAATGGCTTATAAAGAAGTGCTAGGAATAAGCGGATACAAAATTATAAACTATTTTGATATATTTTAGCTGTGTGTGTAAATACGTGCAGGGGAAACAGAAACATTTGCCTTCCATGCAGTATAATTTGAAACACTTAATGAATTATCGCTCTGTATAAGAGGGAAGGAAATAGCTGGGTTCTCAGTTCTTTTAGAAGGAAGGAATATTTTGTTGCGTCTAATGCAGAACTTTAGCATGACAGTACACTTTCTCAGAAGGACTCATTCTATAACTAGTGTTAATAGTTTAAGAAATTCTGCTCATGTAATTTAAATGATCAGGAACACATCAGGGTATATTATCATAAGCTATATAATGCACATGGAGTCAAATTTTACTTTCAGATACATGTGTGCCACCTTATTGATTTCACAATCATTTATTATCATTTTATATGTAAAAATAATTTTAAAATCTACATTATCGCCTACAGTCATTCATAATATAAATAGAATGGGTTGAATAATATTCATGAATAACTGAACTATTTTTTTTATCAATTATCTCATACAAATTTTTCAAGTAATATTTTTAGTAGTCACTCAATTCCCTAGTGTACTGTTTGTCAAAGAAACTGTTTTCCCCATCAATAAATGATTAACTTATTCACAAATTTTTTTTCAACCGTTATCACACTAGACATTTAAAATAATACAGCTTTTCCTTCTGCATGGAATAACTGTACACCAGTGTATTTTTAAAAGGGCTTATTACAGTTAATAAAATACATATTGATAGTAATTAGAAAACTATTTCTAAATGTAAAACAGATAGAGTAGGAGTACATACACTATTTGAAAATGAAGGAAATATCTCAAATTCATCAAATTTATTTATATCTAAAATCCTTTTTTCAAGAATTTCAAAAGTGAATAGTGAGCTTGGGTGCTTCAAATTTTGAATGCCAAATTTAAGACATCTCTAAGGTGTCTCAGTTTAGGCCCAATAAACCAGAAGCTGCTTTTCAAAATCTTAGTCCTAAGCTTTATTTTATATGGTGGTTGTTCTATTCCTGTGAAACCTCTTTGAATTCCTTGCTGTCCCAGAAAATTATCTTAACATGCTACACTGCTAGGATGTGTCTACTAAATGAAGATGTACCTTTCCTTGTTGTTTTGAACTAACTAGTCAGTGAAAGTAGCTACTGGTCATGGTTTGTGTCTTTTTATAATGATTTTCTTACTTTTCCATTCTATTTCATTTTCTTCTGAATTTCATCTTCTTGTTCATTGAACTACATTTCAGATATTTTCTTCCATGACTGTAAAATTACTAGTTCAGTTTCACTCATGTATATCTATTCATGATGTCTACTTCATATTTTGAAATGGTATCAGTAGTAATAAAGTATTGCTATCTAATGTTTACAGGGACAGTCAATTTGAAGTGGACAGTCATAAAAGATTAATGTTGGCTTGAAGTGTCAGCCAGTTAAACTGTTCCTCCTCATCCATTTCTATTTTATAATAAGAAACTTTTTGTAGTCGATGACTGTTCATGAAATGGATGTCTGGCAATCATGTGAACTGAACATCCTCAGACAAGAAGGAATAATAATACTGTACAAAGAAATAATAGTTCTCTTTAGCATGAAGGGTGTTTTTTTTTTTTTTTTACTAAAACGTTTTGGCCAAGAATGTACATCTGTTAATTCTTTTCAGACAAGAGCTCAATCATTAATTTCAGCTTGAAAAGCTGATCACACGGGAGAAACTAATAATTGTTTTTAGTAGTGTAAGTACTGTAGCCAATAAGTGTCTATCCCTGCTCTTTACAGAAGGAAATTAATGTATCATGAGCAGGGCGAATATATCAATGTTAAAACATATTGTGCTTTTCCTTCTATTTCTTTTTTTTTTTTCTTTTTAATTTTTTTTACCAATTTATTTTAGGTCATTGATGTTTGTGAGGATCCACTCACTTGTCTCAGAATTGAGTCCCAAATTGAATCCCTGCTTGATCAGATACCATTCAGATTACAAACTGGAACGAGAAACATTAGTAAAAAGGAAAATAGAAAATTTCACCTCTAGTGCCCCAATCCTGCAAGTCTGCTCACAGAGTCAGTTGAAGGATCACCAGTTACCTAGGTCACCAGTTTGAATCTGGCCTGGTTCAGTAATAACCAGAAATTATGAGAAGCAATGGGTGGGGTGTTTTGATGTAGTCATTAGAGGATTATATCACAGCCCCCACCCATCACCATTCTAGCTTTTACCACTCAACACTTTATGATTCAGTAGAGAGGCAGAGAATCAAACTGGTGAAGATTGCAATTTTTTTACCCCCTATGGGTGGTCCTGTGAGATCAAGGTTGAGTCAAATGAGCTGGGCAACGTGAGTAAGATTGATAGACAACTGCTATCTGTACTGTACCTGTTTCATGGATAAATAAAGGTTTTCCATCTCCTACCTATTACTCTGTCATTTTCCACCACCATTAAATTAGATGAGTGAAAAGAAACAAAAGGTGAATTTTTTGTCAGTGCCCATGTGGGTCTGAAGTATTCCATTTATATTACATCACAGTTTAGGTTTTGGATTGTGCAGTTATTTAATCTAGTTGTAAACTTGTGTGCATCAATTCTCTATTTTTAATTGATAAATGTAATAATTAAAGAATACTGAGGATACAGGAAGCTGTCAGCTATGACAAGAAGCCTGACCCTACAAACCCTTACTCAAGTGACTAATCCTTATGCATGCATGTAGTCCCTTGTGCTCCTACAGAGTCCCATCAATGCAATATTAGGGTTTAAGAATATACAAAATCCCATAATCCACTGTTGTAAAACCACTGTCTGAATCAGAGCTCAATGCCATTACAAAGTGTACATTCTGCTTCACTATGTTGATGAGCTATTTAAAATTTAAGCTGGATAATACATTTCCTATTACTTTCCCCTTTATTTATGCCCACCTACTTTAGTTACCTATGGCCTCGATTCAGCCTGGCATTTAAACACATGCTTAGGTCCACCTCTGTTCAGAAGAGCAATGAAACACATGCTTACCTGTAAGCACATGCTTAAATCTCATCAAAGTCTCCTGCAAATCAATGGAATTGAAGTACCATCAATGTGAAGATGGTACTCCCGTTTATAAATTGTGGAATGATATGATAAATTGCATTTAGCTTCCATCTTTGACTGCTTCATCTCTATGCTTCCATTAATCAGTCTGCTCTGGGACTACTTCCAACATTCCAAACCTCTGAGTAGTCTAACAGCTGTCATTTTTTTAAAGCAACCTGACACAAAAATGTTTCCTTCGCCCCTTCCCTCCCTCCCTTTAGAATCTGGAATTTCCTCTCCATCTCCATTTGCCCTGCAATACAGAATGGACAATGTTCAGTCCTGCACCCAGAGACTTGTTTCAGGAACCAACATTTTGCAAAACCTCAGGAACAGAAGTGGCTGCTTTATACCATTGGAGGGGAGCTGGGAAAATCCACCTTTTCCAATGGAATAGAACAATAGTTTCTATTTCTGGCAGGTCATGAGATATCAGACCATAAAATTGTGACATTTTGTAAAGAAAAGCCACTTCAGTTAATTTAAACAAGTTTATAAAATTTATTCATTGTAGTGTTCTCCTTCAGGAGCTTCCCAGGTTAACTCACGATACTTAGGGGAGAGAAAAATATTATAATGAATACATTTTAGAAATCTCTATAGATTAATTTATTCTGTCTGTTTATCTAAAATAGACAGTGATAAATAATATATAATATTTGTTGCTTAAACAAAATATACAATGTGTCAGGTAGATGTGTTATGGGCATGATTTTTCAATTGCCAGCATAATTCATTCACTAAAGGTGGTAGTGGTGGGGTAATGCTGGGTGGGAGATTTTGTTTTTATGTCACGTGTGCAGTAGGCTAACCTGTCCTCCTGAAGTTAGTTCACGGCTTACTGCAAAGTCAGCATCCCCAATAACCATACCTCAGAAGGCTACTGATTATATGCTGTCAGCAGTCTTCTGATATTAAAAGGGCTATATTACTGTATTGTGACAAAGTTCCTCCTCTATCTTGGTGGGTCCTGTGCTTATTGGCGGATTTTCTTGCCTCAGAGATTCACCATGTGGGTTGGGGAACAGCCCAGAGACCTTCCCCTCTGGAAGAACCCACAGTCCAGGTCAATTGGGAGGTTTGGGGAGGAACCCGGGCCCGCCCTCTACTCCAGGTTCCAGCCCAGGGCCCTGTGGACTGCAGCTGTCTATAGTGCCTCCTGTAACAGCTGCATGACAGCTACAACTCCCTGGGCTACTTCCCCATGGCCTCCTCCAAACACCTTCCTTATTCTCACCACAGGACCTTCCTCCTGGTGTCTGATAACGCTTGTGCTCCTCAGTCCTCCAGCAGCACACCCTCACCCTCTCAGCTCCTTGCACCTCTTGCTCCCAGCTCCTCACACTCTCCCCACAAACTGAAGTGACATCCTTTTAAAACCCAGGTGCCCTGATTAGCTTGCCTTAATTGATTCTAGCAGCTTCTTCTTAATTGGCTCCAGGTGTCCTAATTAGCCTGCCTGCCTTAACTGGTTCTAGCAGGTTCCTGATTACTCTAGTGCAGCCCCTGCTCTGGTCACTCAGGGAACAGAAAACTACTCATCCAGTGACCAGTATATTTGCCCTCTACCAGACTCCTGTACCCCATTGGTCTGGGTCTGTCACAGTATGTACATACACATCTATCTATCATGTTGCAAATATGTATTTGGGAACTTTATTCTAGAGATTATTTTCCTTAAGAAATGTTTCATTACCACTTTGAGGATATGGTTCCTTACTATATGGTTTCAAGTAGCTCGTGATCTGGCTTCTTATTAGTGTATGTACTTGATTTAAGATGAAAGAAAACCAGTAGTTTTAGAAGCTTGGTAAGTTTCAGTTCAATTATTACCACAGTAAATGTATGTATAAGATGCATAGCAGAGGATAATAAAGCCAAGTCAGTTTCTAGAAGAAGGTCCTCATATAGTAGGTCAGCCTACAGCTTTTCAGTCTAGCGGTTTCTGAGAACACTAATGTCTCATCAAGTGCACCATTAGGATGACAGGAAGGTTTGTTGAAATGTAGGACATATTTGACACTAGAGTACTGAAGTGACAGCAAAATTAAATCCATTTTTAATGCTATAGGCACGCATCTTGAAGGGGGGAAAAACTGAGAATTACATCCAGTGAAGGATACGGAAACACTATCTGGAAAAAAAATGGGTTTGCAAAAAAACCACCCTAAAATTATCTCAAGTAATATTGCAGTTTGTTTATTTAACTAATAACCGTTTATAAAATATGCTTTATTATTGCAATTGTCTAGTTTTATAAGGTTTCATGTGGAGCACAATGAAAAAAGATCAGTAAATATAAGATAATTTTAAAACATACCCATTAACTATATTGGTACTAAAATAACTTCTCTCTCAGCAGATTTCATTGAGCCAAACTGATTTTAATAGTAAAATATTTAGATTTTTAAAATTGGGAATTTGGCATTTCTGACACAGAACGATGGACAGTAATAGATGTACCAAAGCAAAAAAAGATGTATTTCCACTGTTAAGTTAGAATCAAATAGGTAGGATTAAAGCAGCCTACCAAAAAAATCCTTTTATGAATACTATGTGGTTTATGCATGACATTAGATCTTATTATGATAGATCTTATTTCAGGTATGGCCATGCCTGCTGTAAACTAACATCAAGTGGTGCAGCTGACTTACTACCATTCCATTAATCTTTGTTGCAAAGATGCATTAATAAAGTCTCCTCCACTCACTAGTTCAATAGCAAATGAAATTCCCTCATATTCGATTACAAACAGATAAATCATCTTGTGCAAAATTTAGCTGTGACTTAAATTATGCCATTAAAATGATTTACTATAAAACTACTACAAAGGGCCTGCTAGGACATAAAATGATGCCTAGTAATAGTAGCATTTTGCTAGATATTTATTTCAAAAGCCTCTTGTGAAGTACAGTATTAGTGACTGCATACAACAGCAACGAAACACAGAATAATGATGGTAGATTTTCAAGTGGAAGCATTTCAATAAGCTTTTTAGACAAATTCAGACTAATAGCACTGATTAGAACCAGGTGCTGTGTAAGCTCTGCCAATGCACCTGAATCCTGACTCTCAGTACTTCTGCTATTCTTGTCCTGGGCCTCTTTTAAGGAACCATTACCAATTGTACTTAACTGAATTTTATTAAACAGTAATTAAAAATAGATAGTTAAAGGGAGACTGCCAAATGTTTAGGCCTCTCAGATCCCTTAACTTACAGTTAGTTTAATGTTCCATGTATGAAGCTGAAGAGTTCTTAATCTTTCCACATCCAGTAAGGACAATAGAGAGACTCCCTGCCTTCTGGGGACAAAAACGGGTCCTCTGAGCATGTTTTATTGCCCATTTTACTCACCTTCTCCTGGAAACACCACTTGTTATAGGAAGACTGGGTGAAACTCCCTGTGGAGTAGGGAGAACCATTGTGGAACCACCCCTAGTACTGACTGGTAGGAACTCTCCCATGAGATCCACAGCGCTCCAAGCCTGGGACCAAGCTCAGAAACTGATCTTGACTCCCCATTGGTTCCTCATTGTTTTCAGTGGACTTGCTCGCTGATTTATTTTAGTAAAATGTATCTTCTTGTCTTAAATGGCATTATTGTCCCTGCTCCAAAGATAAACAAATCTGTATACACAAGCTGTATCTTAGTGTTCATGAACAGATTTATTTGGTTTTGCTGTACCAATAAGACTATCTGAGGAATCCTGCAACAAATATAACAAAATGACTTTCTAGGAAAATGACTTGGAAGGCTGAAAAGTTGCCAGGGTTCTTTCATAAAAGACACTGTTACTCCTTACTTGATGTATTGCAACAAGATGAAGACAACTACAAATAAATTGTTAGTAAACCAAGAAACAATCATTTCTTGTTGTGGCATGTTTCATATTGCAGACAAAGGGTCTGATCCAATGTATGTTGAATGAAGTCAGTGGAAAAACTCCAACTGACTTCCCTGAGTTTTAAATCAATCCCATAGAGAGCTCCTTAGTTGCCAAGTGGCAAAGCCCCAATAAAATACAGTCCAACATTTTCAAACCTGGATACCTAAATTTAGGCACCTCAGAAAGTAGCCTGATTCTCAGAGATGCAGAGCACCTACACTTCCCATTGACTCGAAGTTTGTGCTCAGGTGCTCTGAAAATCTGGCCACTTGCTTAAATTCCTCAACATGGATTTTAGTGCCTAATGTTAAGTACGCAGGCCAAGATATACTTTTAAAACTAAGTGCCTAAAGTTAAGTTACTAAGTAAATATTTAGGTATTTGAACAAATAGCCTAATTCTCAAGTGTTCAGCATCCCCCCAGTGACTGCAGCAGGAGCTGCTGGATGCTCAGCGCTTTTGAAAAAACAGGTCACTTATTTAAGCATCTAAGTCATGATTTAGGAGCCCAGTTTTAGGCACTCGTGTTTTAAAGTCTTGCCCACAGTTTCCATACTGTTGTATTTAGTGTATTGATAGTAACAATATTAAACCATAGCTGGTAACTAATTGATGGAATAACTTTCCACAAAAGAGAATTTTGTTATGCAACTCCTTCAACTTGTGTAATTCTTGAAAAGGTGGGAGTGTGTATATATGATGTATGTGCAAAGGGGTGTTCTTTAGTCAGTGAACCAGACAATAGCGGGTGTTTGAGATGTGCATTATTACTGTAAATTCCTCATTTAAAGGAAATTGACTTGTATTGTGTCATAAGAAGGATGAGGATGGGGAAAAGCAGAAATTGGGAAGAAATATTTTGAGACTGAATTCTTTGCTAAAAGTGAAAATAATGTAGGCCTATGAATCTGATTGGCAAACTTATTGCAGATTTGTTTCCAGTTTATGGGAAAGAACAGGAAGCTAGAAGCTGAACCTGACTAAGGAGAAATTAACTTTCATTTTCAACAATTAATATACATTGCTTTGGACTCAGATGGCTGGAGTCTTCATCTGATTCTCCTTTGCAGGAAAGTCCTAGTTGTTTATTTCCTTGTTTTATGTTAATTGAAAGAAACATTTGGAAGAGATGCCCAGGGACAAATTCTGTTTTTAGTTACACCAAATCAAGAGGAAAATTTTGCTCCTAGTTCAGAAGTAGGAGTTTGGCCTCCCAAAATTATGCACTTACCATAAAAATCATGATATGTTTAAAATAATAAATATGTTGTCTTTTTATTTGCCTCCTGGTTTTTGAGCCTTTAGGGGGTCAAGTTTTTAAGCTTTTCTCCTAAATCCAAAAGGACTCATAACTTATTTTGGTTTAAACAAAAGCTAAAAAAATCTTATGTAATCAGAGGACTCCAAGAGATGGGGCTTTAAGGAAAATTCCAGATATCAAGAGACTCACAATATGATTATGAGAATTGGCAACACTGCCCTAGTTTGCTGGAAGAGTAAATATTTTAGAATAGCATCAAGAAAATGTTTAAAATGTTGAGGACCTTGTCATTTCTGATACAGTGGAATTAGTTTTTAATTTTGAGTATTTGACACTGTCTACTTAGTACTTCATTGATTTTGATTACTCTGATTGCTCACTGCCTGCCTAACCCAGTGAAATGATCATTCATTCATTATAGAATTGGGCCAACATGATGTATCTTTGTACACAGCATGCATTTTTTAATATGGGCAGTTGTAAGTCAATGTGTATTCCCTGAGTTTTAGATATCAGCTGCTGACATCTTGGAGCTGACTGGAAAGGTGTGAAATACATTTTGTACAGTTTCTGTATGATCATTATTTAATCATTATCAAAAATCTTGAGGTATATTATGAGTTTTTTTTCCATGCCCAGACCTGATTATTATAGGAGGAAGAAGGCTGGAATATGGGGCAAAGAGCTGTGAAACAGAAATTCCTTTTATTATCTACCTTTAAAAGTAGTTGGTGGAAGCCTTGCTGATTTCATTTTTGGGGTGGTGGTTTTAAATGCTTACTTAAGTCAAATGCATCTGCAAATTACAGTAAGACTGCAGAAGCAGCAGTTCAAGGCTCCTCACAGTATTACTCAGCTGGACAGTACTTTATTATGCTGGCAGTTTAATTGGGTATAAAAAGAAATGACTATTTAAAATCATGTCTTTAAGTGGACAACCTACAGATTTCAAAGGGTTGTTTTTTTTTTTTAATGTCTATGGGAAAAGAAGTGATTATTAAAACTGAAGTAGGTGCATTGTTAGCATTTTCCAGCTAGTTACTTCCTTCTGAATGTTTCCGACCTTGAAATGGCCTTTTCAAACGTATCATGTTTTTTCCTCATGATTAATGGTGCACTTGTATCAGAAAATGTGTTGGACATAAAGCAGAATTTGTATGCATGCTACATGGACTGATATATACAGTACTTACTGTAGTGTGCATGTACCAGACACGTTAAATAAAGGCTTGATCTCACCCTGACCATACATAGGCTCATGCATCAAAGTATGTCTTGTAAAATGAGCCACTGAATTTACAAGATGAAGGAAGACTAGATCAAATTGGTAGCTGACTTAACAAGGTATGCAATAATATATGTCTCCATGTTAAATGGCAGGATCAAACCTTTACTTTAGAGTCAGAGTTTTAACATGGTGTAAGAAACTTTAGGTGAACCCTCCCACTGACTAAATTAGCTGATATGAATGTTGTATTCCTCTATAGCAGCATTACATATTCATGTGATGTGTAAATTTTCACTTTCCTTTCTCCCTTTTCTCACCAACATAAGTTGAATAGTCTGTATATTTATTCTGAAAATAAATATATAAGCAAAGCTAGTAAGAAAATGCTACTGCAAGGCTATAATATGCAGTGTAGTTGTAGCTGTGTCGGTCCCAGAACATTAGAGAGACAAGGTGAGTGAAATATATTTTATTGGACCAACTCCTATTGGTGTGAGAGACAAGCTTTCGAGCCACACAGAGCACTTCTTCAGGTCTTAGAAAGGTGCCAGTGCACCATGAAACCAATGATATGCCTGAGATACATTGATGACATTTTCATCTCTGGACAGATGACTTAAATGTCCTCATAGATTTCCACCATAACTTCAGCAATCATCACCCATCCATTAAACTCTCTCTGGAACACTCCCACACTAGCATCAACTTTCTGGACACCACAATCAGATTCAATAATGGAACCCTACAGACAACCATATACAAGAAACTCACAGATCACCTCACCTACCTCCATAAATCCAGTAACGACCCTAAACACATCAAGCAGTCTGAGAACTACAGCCAGGCACTCAGATAACACAGAATATGCTCCAAGGAGAAAGTCTGGATATTCACCTTAGCACAGCCAAAAATCGCCTTCACTAAGCAATGACACTCCATCAGAGAAGTATATTGCATCATGGAATGGACCATACAAATACCCCAAGAGAACTTGTTTCAATACAGAAATAAAACCTCCTCTGACCGCACACCCCAAGTTGTCATCTGCCACTGCACATTGGAATTCATACAAGGTATCATCAAACAACTACAACCCATGCTGTATGGGAACCACCACCTGAATAAAATCTTTCCTGATTTTCTGGCCTTAAGAACATAAGAACGGTTACACTGGGTCAGACCAAAGTATCCA
This sequence comes from Terrapene triunguis, assembly GCF_002925995.2. Lineage (NCBI taxonomy): Eukaryota > Metazoa > Chordata > Testudines > Emydidae > Terrapene > Terrapene triunguis. The sequence continues at coordinate 745,873 of NW_020699373.1, forward strand.
GCCCAGTATCCTGTCTACCCACAGTGGCCAATGCCAGGTGCCCCAGAGGGAGTGAACCTAACAGGTAATGATCAAGTGATCTCTCTCCTGCCATCCATCTCCACCCTCTGACGAACAGAGGCTAGGGACACCATTCCTTACACATCCCTGATAATAGCCATTAATGGACTTAACCTCCATGAATTTATCTAGTTCTCTTTTAAACCCTGTTATAGTCCTAGCCTTCACAACCTCCTCAGGCAAGGAGTTCCACAGGTTGACTGTGCGCTGTGTGAAGAAGAACTTTGTTTTAAACCTGCTGCCCATTAATTTCATTTTGTGCCCCCTAGTTCTTATATTATGGGAACAAGTAAATAACTTTTCCTTATTCACTTTCTCCACACCACTCATGATTTTATATATCTCTATCATATCCCCCCTTAGTCTCCTCTTTTCCAAGCTGAAAAGTCCTTGCCTCTTTAATCTCTCCTCATATGGGACCTGTTCCAAACCCCTAATCATTTTAGTTGCCCTTTTCTGAACTTTTTCTAATGCCAGTATATCTTTTTTGAGTTGAGAAGACCACATCTATAGGCAGTATTCAAGATGTGGGCATACCATGGATTTATATAAGGGCAATAAGATATTCTCTGTCTTATTCTCTATCCCTTTTTTAATGATTCCTAACATCCTGTTTGCATTCCTAACATCCTGTTTGTTGGCCTTCAAGCAACCCTCCAACCTTTCCAAGCTCATCATCAGAACCAAGCTCCCCACAGACCAGGACACACCAACTCAAAGCACACCAGGCACTGCCAGAAGAACAGATGCAAAACCTGAAGGCATATCTTCATTGCTACAAGGATCAACACCCCCCACAATCCACCTTTCAAGATCCATGGGTCCCAAACGTGTCTATCACAACATGTGGTGTACCTCATCCCTTTCACTGAATGCCCCAACAGCAACTATTTGGGTGAAACTAAACAGTCACTATACTTTTGGATGAACTCACACAGGGTGTTTTTGCCTTTTATCATTTTCCTATCACCTGTGGGTGAACATTTTTCACAAGGTGATCACTGTATTTGACCTCTCAGTGTTCATCCTCAAAGGAATCCTGCACAACACTTTCAAAAGCCTAACCTGGAGCTTAAATTCATAACACTGCTAGACACTAAAAATCATGGACTGAACAGAGACATTGGATTGATGACTTATTACAACAGTCTGTAACCCACTAACCCTCCCCCCTTTTTGTCCTATGATTGCAGACATGTTAATGGGCCACTTCACCTTGAATGATCCCTTAGAATATATGCTAACTACTTATGCTAAACAATCTGTTCCACCTCAGAATACCTTTTCCAGACCTGAAACAGAGCTCTGTGGAGCTCGATAGGTTGTCTCTCACACCAACAAAAGTTGGTACAATAAAATGTATTAACTCACCCAGTTTGTCTCATTGAAAGACTAGAACAGTTATGTAAAAGTTTGTCAATTTAATATCAGCTACATTTGTAGAATGTGGAATATGTTTGAAGGTGGAATTATTGCCCTGATATTAAATTTCTGGGGCAGCACTTTAGTAATATTTTTAAAGGTGGTATGAATAATTTGACATAGGACTAAGATTTTAAAGGAGGGCACAGATGTAATACCTGCAAGAACCCCGCTTACCAGCACTAATGGGAATTTAGGTGCATAATTGCTTGTTTGCCCTGTGCTTTCTGTTGACAATGTGGCCTGTAGTGTTTAATGGCTCATTCGTTGAATAACTGACTTGGAGGAATATTCTTCCTCTTGGTGCACTGCCACAACTCTTCTTAAAGTGAATGGGAGTTAAAGAGGTGAATTGCGGGTAGAACATAGTTCCCTTTCATATTAGAATCCTCACTGGAGTTGTTTTCTGCTTCAGTTGTTAAAATGAACCAGAGAGGTCCAAAATTCTGTTCATACTGCTCCTCCCAAGCTTTTTGTTAAGGCCTTGCCTTCACTTGGAAAAATATGTATTGCTAGCTATGGGTGTCGGTGGTAGGTAAAGCTGAAATGGTGCTGAACCCAGTTTCGCAGCAAGTGTCAACGACGGCTAATCATGATCAGCACCGTTTGTTACACCTATAGCTGACAGCAGGTGACCGCAATAGGTGGTGTGTGTGTGTGTGTGTGTGTGTGTGTGTACAAGGCTTCAGTGTTTAGGTTCACCCTCCTGAGCCCAAACATAATCAAGGGAGGAAGGCCCACATGTCAAGCAACTGACAGGAGTTGGTAACAGAAAACTGATCTGATTGACAGCAGCCATCCTGGAGATTGATGAGAATGCTCTTCCACTCAGCAAAAATGCTAACAGTCAGCCAGCTAGTGTCTCAGAAAGGTGTTCAGGTCCCAGACAGAAAAAAGTCAGGATGGAGAGGTATTTATTTCTGCCATTTAGTTCTGGTTGAATGCAATCTAGTCTAGGCACTGGCTACATTCTAGATATCAAGATTGAACAATTATGGATACTAAGTGTTAAATAATTCACTTTGTCTTTGCTGCTAAATATTTATTAGTTGCTCTGGGATGATTTATTTACCTATTAAACTAGGTATCCCATGGAACTAGCATCCAAAGAGACAGAAATGTCAGCACAAAGTATGATAGTAGGGATAGCGTTTTCCAAAGTGGCTGCCTAAAGTTAAGTGCCTAAATCCACACGTGGATAGATTTTGGATTTAGATGTTTAAATTTTTGTGCTCTACTATATACTATCTATACTATATTCTTACTATCAGTACTATTTTTCATATAGAGCATAGCCATGCATGGCACTTTACAGGCAAAAAAATACAACTCTCTGCCCCATGAAACTTACTATTTAAATAAGATCAAAAACACAACAAAAATGTTGACTGATCATGGTGGGTAGTGGGGAAGGGAAGCCAGAATAGTGACAATGGGAGGGGATAATGTTGCTTTTGAAGAAACATAGTTTTCTGGCAGAAAGCAGATTATATACATTGTTCTGTTTTGCACATTTCCTCTTGTATATAATTATTATGTTTACCTTTATTTTAAATTTAAAATGTATTTGGTGGATTATATATGTTAGGCTTCAGTAGGGTTACCATAATCCAGCAAGCAAAAAAGAGGACGGGAGGAGCCCC
>NW_020699373.1:749097-753173 GCF_002925995.2 Terrapene triunguis
TAAACCCCTCTGCTCCCTGTCCCCTGACTGCTCCGATCCCTCTCCCCACTCCTGCCCCCTGACAGCCCCCCCCAGAACTCCCAACCCCCCCCTTGTCCCCTGACTGCCCTCTCCTGGGACCCCTGCTCCTAACTGCCCTCCAGAACCCCACCCCCTACCTAAGCCTCCCTGTTCCTTGTCCCCTAACTGTCCCCTCCTAAGCCCCCCCCAAATGCCCCCCAGGACCCTACCCCCTACCTGTACCCTGACTGCCCAAAACCTTCTCCACCCCCCTAAAAAGCTCCCCCCGAACTCCCGACCCCCCCGTCTCTTGACTGCCCCCTCCAAAACCTCCCTGCCCCTTCTCCGACCCCCTGCCCCCCTTGTTGTTGGCCTTTCTTCACCTAATGTCTCCGTGAGCTTGCTCAGGAACTGCATGAGCCGCTCGTCCGGCACGCTGGGCAACAGTGGGGGAGGAGCTCCAGACTGCCGGAGCCGATCTGCGATACAGGGAGGGAGGGAGGGAGGAGGAGGAGGACGTGCTCTCTCTGGCTGAGTGTCGGAGCCCCATGTAAGTGGCACCGTCCGGCCAGCACCACTGTTAGCCGCGCGGGCTCTGCATCAGGGGGAAGTCCAGACATTTGCAAATCCCCCCCCGGACGCTATTTTTAGCTTAAAAAGCCGGACATGTCCGGGGGAATCCGGACGAATGGTAACCCTAGCTTCAGGGAAGGAATTGCGCTTTAAAGCAAGATTTGATTGAAGAGAGTAGTGAACCAGTACACAAGATGTTGAAGACTATTATTATTTATTACTTATGCAGTATAGTGCCAAAGAGGTGCGTAATGATTTACAATATAAATAAACGTGGATACTCTGCCCCAACGAATGTAGAGTTTAAGAATAATAGGAAGGGCGGATAACCTGGGGGTGAGGGAGAGTGAGGGCAAGGACATTATGATCAGGCCGTCAGTTGGAAGACTAATACATATAGTTTGAAGATTAAGAGGTTTATTGTCCTGTTTTAAATGCATCTAAGATTATCATTTATAAGCCTCCTTGAAGAAGTGAGTTTTGAGAAGGGATTAAGGCCAGGTCTATACTAGCAGCACTTTGCCAGAATACTATGCTAGCAAAGTGCTCCTAGTGTCAGAGTCCTGGGTTCTGTCCTGACTCTTCCCTTGACTGTATGAATCTGGACAAGTCACTTAATTTCTCTCTGCCATTATTACTTATTTTTTAATATGGGCATGTAATAAGTGCATACAGTAACGGGTGTTGTGAAGTGTACATAATTTAAGAAAACATCTACTCTATTTAAGTGTAAAGTATTTGAATATTGTACTTTCTAAACTGTAGCTAAAACTCAACGTTTTGGGAAACTTCTCTAGTGTCTATTGTCAATGAAGGCTTTTTTTGCGATGCATGGAGGAGAGAGATTCTTGTTTAGGTACAACATGAGTGGCTGTAATCTTTAGGTGCAAATTTTATCCTGGCAACTCGGTCTCTCCCAGCACAGAGCTAAAGGGCTGTTATATAGTGTGAGCAGCATATTTCTGTTGTTGGTTTTTTTTGAATTTGTAAGAATGTATTACTGACTCTGACAGAATGATCAGTACAAGTGCATGAGATTATTAGTTAATGCATATGATTTTGTTAATCTTTTTCATTTTCTAAGTTTTAATGAACAGCGGACAACTAATTATTTTTCATTTAGGCTGTAGTATGTCTTAGTATTAGAGTCATTAATTACAAAGGACTTTTTGATGAAAAAGCAATTGATTGCATTATTTCAAAGCTACCCTCTAGACCCCTAGTGTTCTTTCATGTTAGATAATATTAAAGAATCATGCAGTTTTATGGAGTAGTGGCTATGGGGGGATCTGCTGAAGCCTATACATGGGCTGAATTTGAGCCTTCCAATTCCTGTATAGCATAACATAAATGTTGACTTCATCTTAAAGAAAATGAGAATATACCCCTCATTTTATTTTTTTATTTAAAGATAGGATATGAAAATGTTAACTACATTTATCCAGAGGATGTAAGTGATAATTGATATGGTACTGAAAAATATTATTAAGAGGAAATGTTGGTACAGGACATTGAGCAAAGATCACTCAGTAGGATTGCGTAGGCTTATTCCATGTGCAATCTGTTGTGATTGCAGGATGGCACTCAAACAATTGGTGGGCCTTACACCTTCCTTTTCTGTCTTCTCTTTTTCTATATAATGGTAATGTGTTTTCATCAATTAATAATTTCAGAAATTGTTGTTCTTGACATTACAATACTTTGGAACAGGCTGACTCTAGATGACTCAGCAATTGGCACAGGTCACCGCTATACTTAACTGTTTTTATCATTGAATAAATCCTACACAATCAATGCTAGTTAGCAGACAGATCCACTGGTGCACGGGAAAGAAACTATACATGGAGAGAGGACTGTAAGCTCTTTGATTGACCACTCAAAATTTTATTTTTTGGCATGGTACTATTGGGACAGGTGTATAACTTTAGTTATTTGTTCAGCATGATCCCGACTTCTGCTTTTCAGTTTGACTGTTGATGCAGTTGTCTTGAATTGGGCTGCATCCACTCAGAATATCTGCACTGTAGCTTCCTGTAACATGTATTTTGACAATCATGTGTTCTTTATGGATTTTCTTTAGAATATGTTACTGTACAACTTTTCTTGGTGACATTCAGAGTATCACTCTCCAGAAGTACTTGTATTTTGGCAAATATATGTAAATAAACAGGCAATGTGGTGGTGCTACCGGGGGAAGGGAAGCGTTATCCTGAAGAGATGGTTCTCCCTTCACCTAAACCTTAATTTATAGTGAGCTGTAGAACAAAGTTTTGAGGAATGTTTGGGAGACAAACAGGGCTTTAAAATAGGACAGAAAAATGTCAAACAGCCAAGGGACCACTGATGTACATCAGATGTGAGGATTCTTGGCCAGGAATTTCCCGACTGTTTATTTTGAGCTTTTATGCCTATTATGCAAAGGACATGTCATTACTTTTCCAAGTTTGAGCTGGATTAATTTATACAATTAAAAAATATCTTCTGCCTCTTTGTAATCCAAGACGTTGGCCCACTTGCAAATAGGAATTGCTGGGGCTAGCTTAGAGAGTTCTGATAATGAAGTTTTCTTCCCAGTACAGCTTCCCTCTCCTTGGGAGGTCTCTGTAGACAGGGCTAAACAACCTAATTAACGACAGCTTGTAGTGACACAAACATGTGTTCCCTGCATGTCTCTGGATGGAAGAGGAGCATTCTATATGTTTAGTGTGATTTTTTTTTTATTAGGACTGCTGCAAAATTAACTTAGTTTCACAAAGGTTGTTATTTGTTGATTTGCCTTTATATAGGGCCCAGCAGAAGAAACTGTATCCACTTTCATGAGCACACACATGATTACTCCCATTGACCTTAACTGAGCACATTGAGTTCCAGAAGGTGAATTTCAACCCCCTGTACAAAGAGCCAGGAAAGGCCTACCCACCACTTAAGTTCCTTGTAAGTCTTCAGAATTGTTGGCCATCTGCACAAGCAACTATAGTATTGCCTTGATCTTTAACTTTTGATCTATAGAAGTGGGCCAATAAATTGGAAGAACCTGTCAGTCTTTAATGTTTCAGTGCTGAAAGTGAAATATAGTGTTTGAAAATTTATGTACAGTTAAACACAATTAAAACACCAACTATTTCTGTAACTTGGAAGTCAAAGCAGACTTTCTGTCATCCAAGGTACAAAATAATATTTGATTGTTTTATATGTTCTGTATCTGGGGTCATATTTTAAAATCCATCAGAGTGAGTTTTTGTTATTAATGTTCAGTAATCTTGAAAATCTGAAAGATTTCATTATCGAGGTCAGAACACAATTCATTTTTGATTATGTCAATTTACTTAATTCTAACCATAACATAAGTTGGTGTTTGTACATGGACACACACACCAAAGAAGTAAGGTGAATATGTCTTATAACTAACATTGGGTTATGTCTGATTTTGATTGTAAGCTTTTTGGAGTTCAGAACTCAGTATTTAAGAATGCAATAATAATTCTTTAGTTATATCTCATAGA
>NW_020699373.1:753573-792483 GCF_002925995.2 Terrapene triunguis
TTTGGGATTTCCCCCCAGACGGGGATTTGAGTCCCAAAAAGCCGGACATGTCCGGCAAAATCCGGATGTATGGTAACCCTACCCTGAAAGATCATCGAGTCCAGCCCCCTGCCTTCACTAGCAGGACCAAGTACTGATTTTTGCCCCAGATTCCTAAGTGGCACCCTCAAGGATTAAACTCACAACCCTGGGTTTAGCAGACCAATGCTCAAACCACTGAGCTATCCCTCCCCACTACTCTACTACCTCATCTTAAAAAAGGAGGAAAGGCTAGCCTATGTTTTTCAGCCTTTTGGAATAAAGGTAGTTATATTCTCAAAGATGTGGATAAAGGACTAGGGAAATACATAATCCATTTTAATTGAACAGCAATATCAGCACTGACTTCCTGAATTCATTATTTATCTTGAATAATCAACTCCACTTCACTGTATTAAGCAGTATTTGTCTTGCAAAGAAAGGCCTTTAGTTGTTGTTATAGTAAAAGAAATGGGATACCTATCCATGTCACACTAGGAAAGATTATCTTGCTGTTTTATTACTCCTTTAATGATATTGAAATGCTTCAGTATTTGTGCAGGAACACAAACGATGTATGTTGTAGGAAAATCTCATTTAAAAGATTTCACTATAAGACAAGAAAATCCTCCTGCCATGCAATTACAGACTCCTAGCTGTCTGTTCAGCAACTTCCAACATAATTACCTGGACTTGGAGGAAATCTAATAGAACTTCTCTACTTAGGGAATTTTATCACAGGGCTGACTGTTACACATGCTTCAGTTTAATCTGTATACCGGATGCATACATAAATATTCAACCTTAAAGTTGAAACAGGTTAAAAGCATTGTCACAGGGACTTGAGGTTGCAATCTAATAGATGTGTATATAAGTGTATATTGGCCTTCACCTGTAGTCGGAGGACTTTTGCAAGTGCTGCCAAGGATGCCTTGGTTGTAACTTGAATGAGCATGCTTCTGACTCATAGAAGTGCCACACAAAAATAACACTTACTTCTCATAAAGTCAACCACAAAATGAAAGCATACCCTAAGGTTATTGTTATTGCTGTTTTAAAATTACAGACCTTAGATTTACTTGTTAAGGCTTGATATTTGCATTTCCCTGTAATAAAAAGGCTGTTTATTTGATGTCTTTTAAATGGCTGTGCTGCTCATTCCCATGAAATCTGGCAATATAAGCATGCATTCGTAAAGCAAAATGGGAACTGGATCACCATCCATTGCAAATGGTATCACAAACACATGATTTCTTTTTTTTTTTCCATTTGTTTTATTGCCACTTATTTTGGCACTATTATTTTTTTATTCTGCCCATCCCCATTCCATATACATTGATTTTTATCAAGGCAACAGTATCTTCAGCAAAACGGGTCAGTAAGTGGCTTTTTTAAGGGGATTTTAATGCCTCATGAATTGGCAGGTTTGAAACATGGCAGAGGTGATGTGTGGCAACCATCTGGGGAGGCTGACTGCATCTCATTTGCAAAGTTTGTTCTTGATACTATGCAGGTACCTAGTACCTGAGTATATTCCTAATCTTAGTGCTGCAGGAAGTAGCACAATTTGCTGGTACAGGGTGATGTAACTTCACTAGGATAAATGGAAAATCATAATAAAGAACACTTGTTCCTCTTAAAACATTATCAGGAAATTGTTGAAGTGTATAGTTCTTCCTGTCCTTTTCCGGAACACTCAGGCTATTCAGAAATGTAATATACATCTGTGGAAAGAGAACTTCTTAAACACTACATCCTGATGTTAACTACTAAATTCTGACAGCATGTAGCACTGAAATTTCTGCCTTAATACTGGAGAAGTTAAATATGTAGCTTTGAGGGGGAAAAAAGAACAAAAACAAAAACAGAATTCATAATCCCATTAAAATAACGACCAGTGGTTAAGTCCAATTATTTATAGCACTTGTAGCCTACATAAATATTAAACTGTCAGGTAATAAAGCATAGTGAATAGCTTTCACTAATGTTCCAGTATCATTGTTTTAATGTCTGCTGAGGCACATTATTTCTGGTAAAGTGCTTTCATGTAGAAGAGGTTGACAGAATAGATTTTTTTAATGAAACCCAGAAAAAAAAATACTTGACAAGTAACCAGGTTACCTCTAGTAGTAATATCAGTAGAAGGCAGTTTACTAACAGTATTCTCAGCTATTGCATGGGGAGTCAAAGCCAAATTGTAAAATTTATACCAAGCAAATAAGCTGCATATTAAGACACAGTATTCCCCAGGTAAGCAGGAATATTAATTTGTGATGCTGTTAGTGAAGGAAATATTTGCATTAAAGTTTTAAGAGCGGTCTGATAAGAGACTCAGGTGCCTGGCTGATGGAGGGAACCAGCTGGTGTCTCATATGGTTAAGTCACAGAGTACAGTCCAATAATAAAGAGCAATTAGACATGTCCAAGACAGCTTAAATGACCCTCCGGTAATGTGCCATGCCCCTTTCCTGGTCTATTTCTGTTACCATTCCTCTGTCTGCTTTTTGCACAGTTCAATCATGTCCAATTGTTTTTAAAGCAGCCCTGCCAAAGCAGACCAGTATAATAATAGCAATACTTGGCAAGTATATAGAATCCAGGGATCTCAAAGTACTTTGTAAATGCCACAGAACATTCTACAAGGTATTATACTTGTTTACCAACAGGTAAATTGAGGAAGGTAGAGGTTAAATGACTTTCACAAGGGTACATGCTGGTAGCACTTGGAATGGAATCCAGGAATTCTGACTCCCAGTTTCTTACTCTAACCATTAGACTTCTTGGCTATAATAACATAAGAATGGGTCAGACCAGTGGTTCATCAGGCCAAGTATCTTGTCTTCTAATGGTTGCCAATGCCAGATGCATCAGAGGGAATGAACAGAACAGGCAATTGTCAGGTGATCCATTCCCTGTTGTCCACTCCCAGCTTCTGGCAAACAGTGGCTAGGAACACTCAGAATATAGGATTGCATCCCTGACCATCTTGACTAATAGACATTGATGGGCCTATCCTTCATGAACTTACCTAGTTCTTTTTTTGACCCTGTTATAGTTTTGGCCTTCACAACATGCCCTGATAATGAGTTCCACAGGTTGACTGTGTGTTGTGTGAAGAAGCACGTCCTTTTGTTGTTTTTAAACCTGCTACCTATTAATTCCATTGGGTGATCCCTGGTTCTTGTGAAGGAGTAAATAACATTTCCTTATTCACTTTCTCCACACCAGTCAAGATCTATCATATCCCCTCTTAGTTGTCTCTTTTCCAAGCTAAAAAGTCCATCCTTTTAATCCATTCAGCGGAAGCTGTTCCATACCCCTAATCATTTTTCTTGCTCTTCTCTGTACCATGCCCAATTCTAATATATCTTTTTTAGATGGGGTGACCTGAACTGCCTGCAGTATTCAAGGTGTGAGCATACTATGGATTTATATAAGGGCAATATGATATTTTCTGTCTTATTATCTATCCCTTTCCTAATGGTTCCTAACATTCTGTTAGCTTTTTTTGACTGCCACTGCACATTGAACCGATGTTTTCAGAGAATTACCCACAATGACTCCAAGATCTCTTTCTTGAGTGGTAACAGTAATTTAGACCCCATCATTTTGTAAGTATAGTTGGGACTGTGTTTTCCAATGTGTGTTACTTTGCATTTATCAACATTGAATTTCATTTGCCATTTTGTTGCCTGATCACCCAGTTTTGTGAGATTGCTTTGTAACTCTTCATGGTCTGCATTGGACCTAACCATCTTGAGTAATTTTGTATTGTCTGCAAATTTTTCCATCTCTCTGTTTACCCCTTTTTCCACAGCATTTATGAATATATTGAACAGCACTGGTCCCAGTACAGAACTCTGGGGGACACCACTATATACCTCTCTCCATTCTGAAAACTGACCATTTATTCCTATCATTTCTTTTCTGTCTTTTAACCAGTTACTGATCCATGAGAGTATCTTCCTTTTTGCCCTACAACTGCATACTTAAGAGCTTTTGGTGAGGGACCTTGTCAAAGGTTTTCTGAAAGTCTAAGTACACTATACCCACTGGATCACCTTTGTCCACATGTTTGTTCAAAGAATTCTAATAGATTAGTGAGGCATGATTTCCCTTTACGAAAGCCATGTTGACTCTTCCCCAACAAATCATGTTAATTTGTGTGTCTATTTGGGGAGCTGGGTACGGAGCTAATTTCAGGATCCTCATAAACAAAACAATGCACAATTATTGCAGCATGGACATAGTATATCCCCATCCTCAGCTTAACAGAGTCCACATTTGTTGACATTGAAAGCCTTTTCCCAGGCCCTATTTTATGAAGGGTCAGTTCACTGTGGCTGAGTGACTATTGGGTCTCAGTCTTGGTGGGTTGAGGATTTGTAATGATGCCATTAGCTCAATTTAGATTATTTTCTATTTTTTTAAAGACCAGATTGCATGTTTAGTTCCTTAAATTCCTCTTAAGCACTTATCCAAATGGCTGTGCCTATAGATCCTTGTACAAATATTTAAAGCAAACAAAATATTTATTTTAAGAGATCCTAGATCCTTGCATTTGATGCATTTTCCATAGTTGGCTGTGATCAAGACACCAGATAATGGGTGTGTTCCTCTTGTCGGTTCACCAGGTGGGTGGTGACCAATCAGTGGGATAGGATTTCCACACCCAGCTCATCCTCTGATTCCCCTGCAGGCAGCTCTTAGATTTATCTTGTCTTGTGTTGAGATAGAAGGTAATATCTTTGACTGAGGTACCATTTTCCTCCTTCAGATACATACAGATTTCAAAAGCAGCAGTGAGGAGCATCATGAAAGAAAAAACATCAACAACCCTGAGAGCAAGGCAATGCCATCCTCCCTACTCACACATAGAATATCAGGGTTGGAAGGGACCTCAGGAGGTCATCTAGTCCAGCCCCCTGCTCAAAGCAGGACCAAACCCTAAAAAGATTTTTGTGTCAGATCCCTAAATGGCCCCCTCAAGGATTGAACTCACAACACTGGGTTTAGCAGGCCAATGCTCAAACCACTGAGCTATCCCTCCCTCCACTTCTTCCAGGGAGTCAAACTCTGAGGAAGAGCGGGAAGCAAGAAATTAGGTCTCTTTTACCCTGGAGGCCTGACAATAGTCCCCAGTCAGGATGAACAGAGCTGAAGAAAGGTTAGGAAGCTGCACCTGGAGAGTGTTTTAGGGGGAGGAATAGGAGATTCCCTAAGAGGGACAAGGCCCTCTTAGACATTAACATAATTTAGAAGATGCTGTGTTCAGATCATTTTGAAAAACAAACACACACATACGCGTGCGCGCCTTAGGGAAGGTAGCTTTCCAGGTAGCCCTCACACCTCTCCAAAGAGCAGGATGTGCTGTATCCTGGACTATTACCTTCCCTATCTAATTTTTCACAGAGAAAGTGGTCCTCCATATTGGTTCCTGCTTTCTTCCCAAGCAGTGTCAGTTCACCATAAAAAGAAAATGTTTCTCCTATGTTTATGTCCACATATTTAGGCTTGGAAAGAAAGTCTCTGACACTTTTTACCTATTCACAGGACACCTCTAAGGTTATCTTTCTCATGCAAGAGTTGAGAAAGTTCAGTTCCCTTTTTGTTGGGTTTGAGAACCAAAAGAATGGTGAAAGCCACCACCTGCATTCAATACTTGTACCTTACATCTAGCGTCTTTTATTCACTTAAACGCCATGCTCCCTCTCCTAGAACAGTGACAATCTCAACTGAAAGCAAGGACATCTCTGTTGATGTAGAGTGCCAAATACACAAATGAGGCCTTATTTTCAGATCATCTGTAGCTCACACTGATTTCAACTGGAGTTGTGAATGTTCAGCACCGCTGAAAATCAGTCACTTGGCATTTAGTGCATACCTTTGCTTAGCCTGGCTCCCTGAATGTGGCCATTTTGAATGGTGTGGCTATGGGGGAGGAGTGTTTTTGAGTACTTCTCCCACAACAGCTGTGGAGCTGCTATTTTGAGGAAGTTGCTGTTTCTTTCATTCCCTTTCCTTTTTCTTATACTTCAGCCTTATGTTTTGTAGTCCTTCCTGGGGATTGGGGCACTGCTAATCAAACCTATTGTCTGTACTGGTGCTTGTTTACTAGGCTGTTAATTGTTTTCTATGAGATTGAAACACCAGTACAGATCCCCCCCCCCCCCCCCCCCCCCCCCCTATGAGGGGAGGTAGGGCCCGCTAATTTTGGGTTTTTTCCAGCTTTGAAAGACACCAGTGGAGGAGGCTGCCTGAAGGGGGAAAGGAGGAGGAGGAGGACATGAAAATCCCATTTTCTGGTTAGTCACTACCTACCTAATGGACGGATAATAGAAAGAGTCCCATTATCTGTACTGCATCAGTCATACCACAGAAAGCAATTAACACAACTAAAGAAAGTGAGCTTTCCCACTCATAGATTCTCTCCCATTTATATCCTATTTATAAACCTCTTAAAGAGGTTGAGATTCTCCTTCTACAGGACAGAGCAGAAATACTGCATTTATAGCTAGAAGCAGGGGTGAAAGTAAGTTAAAGGATTTACCAGTATGCTGGAGTCCTGGGCAGGGGCGTGGCCTCAACCAGAAGAGGCAGGGCCTAAACTGGAAGAGGTGAGGCCTTTAAATCAAGATTTAAAGGCCCCAGGGCTCCGGCTGTGGCTGGGAGCCCCGGGCCTTTAAATCACCCCCGGAGCTACCACTTGCAGAGGCGTCTGGGAGCCCCGGGGCTCAGGGGTGATTTAAAGGGCCCGGGGCTCTGGCCGCCGCTACCGCAGTGAAGCTCCGGGCCCTTTAAATCGCCGACGGAGCCCTGCCGCCGCTACCCCGGGGCTCCGGCAGCCGGGCTCGGGCGGCGATTTAAAGGGCCGGGGCCCCCCGCAGCGGCAGGAGCCCCGGGCCCTTTAAAATCACTGCCAGAGCCCTGCTGCCGCTACCCCAAGGCTCTGACAGTGGGGCTCGGGAGGCAATTTAAAGGGCCCTGGGCTCCGGCCGCTGCAGGGAGCCCCGGGCCCTTTAAGTCACCAGCCTGGGGAAGCCAGTCGGGTCTGGCACGGCGTACTGGACCATACTAGCTTACTTTCACCTCTGGCTAGAAGAGATGAAAGTCCCTGTAGACCTCTTTGAAAATCCCCATATAAAAACCTATATTGAAATGCTTGAACAAGCTAGCCATTGTGGTAATATTTCAAATGTATCTGTAAGGCAAAACAAGCACAGGATGGACCTCAGAGCACATTTAAAATGTACATTGCTTGATTCCATTTTTTCACATCAAATTTCTGTAATTACAAATAAAGATAGTATTTAAAAATTGGTTAAGCATCTAATAATTGGATGTTTGGTCCCCTTGCTGGTATTGGCAAGGAGTAAGGAATGATTTTATAAGGAATGAATATATATATTATGATTTATAAATTTATAAGGCTGTTTCAAAATCAATGCAATTTCATTAGGGTCATTATTAGAATTATTTGCTAGTAAGGATTAAAACATCTCTCTCAATTCTTTGATATAAAACCAGTCAAAAAACCTGGAATATCTTTAAATGGGATAGAAAAGATACAGACTGCTTAGAAGTTTAGTTTATTTTACTTTTTAAATCAAACAGTCATTCTGAAGAAAGTTGGTTGCTACAGTACATCTGATATTTTCTGCCTTTGAAATCCTAGCATTTAATGAGGGACAGTGCAAGATAGAGAAAGGGCAAGGGAATAACCATATATGACACACCCAAAATAAATGAAATAATCAAGATATAAATGAGGACATTGAGGAGAAAGGTAGAAAAAACTTTGAAAGGGTACAGAGTTTTTCAGATGTCTTTCCATCTATCTTAGCATCTTAAGAATTTGTCAGTGGATCTGCCATTGCTCCCTCAATTTCACTATTACCGCAGAGTGCTGGAACCCCTAGTAGCAGATCAACACCGTATTGTGCTAGGTGCTGTACAAACACAGAACAAAAAGACAGTCCCTGCCCAAAGGACTTACAATGTACATATAAGACAAGAGAAAACAAATAGATATAGATAAACAGTAAATAATAATACAGTATTGGTTAGCATGATAGACAGTGGTCTCAGCACACTAGCAGCCTAAGTGTTGTCAAGTTTATTGGCAAAGGAGAATTTTGAGGAGGGTTTTGAAAGCGGACAATGAGGTAGCTTTGTGAATGTTTACAAGGAGCATCACCATGCTTCATGGGAGAGAGCACAAAGGTGTTTAATGCACAATCCTGGTGCTCAATAAGACAGCAGAAATCAATTATTAGGTTTCTCATCAATGCCCTTACTTTCGAACTGGATTTGTGCTGCTTAAGCACACATGGTCACTCTACAGCCAGTAGGTGGGCCCACATCAGCTATAGACTTGAGTGAGTATAAATTCATTGTGCCTTATTCCAGCTTCCAGATTTAGTATGGGCTCCTTCTTTGTTCTCTAATCTGCCAAATATATTTTTTTTCATGCTGAGAGGTATTTTCCACCTTTTGAAACTTTAGTATGCTATTCTGAGGGACATGAAACATGTGGGAAGAAGATTATAGAATTCACAATCTGCCAAAAAAATGTTCTTTCATACAGTCAAAAATCCTCCAAATGCTCAATGTTTTTGAGTGCTAATGTCAGCACAGGGCCATTTTTATTAGCAGTGTGTAGCCATAGATTTCTTAAATGGCTCCACATTTGGGGAAGCTCATCATTTGGAATAACTTTTTCATCTGAGTTGGCCTTCCTTTAAATGACTATCTGGATAGTAGAAATATAGTGAAGCGTGTTACTAGAAATGTCCTGTTTTTGTGGGGTCTGCGGGGGAGGAGGAAACTATAGTTTCTTTTCTGAGAGGGGCTGTGGGAAGGTCTGTTAGCTCCAATCTGAACTAGGTGAATGTTTGGCAGTAAATAGCAGAGTTCAGGAAAATTCCATGTTTCAGCTAACAGAGAAATACTTCAGTTAAGCTGTTATCTGATATGATCTTTATAGCTCTGATGGTAGAATTTGTCCATAAAACATTTTAAGTTTTTACCTGACATATCTATTAACTGAATGGGCAATGGCTAAATTTAATTTAAAAAGACTTGGGGGTGGTGGTAGGGAGGAAGAGCACCAACTAATTCTGCACTTGTTTCATGAATTAAACTCCCAAGTGATGTGTCAATAGGAGTTCTGAGAATGGAAGGACTACAACATCAGGCCCTAGTTTTTCACTTGATGATCAATGCACAGTTGAATGTATGTTCAACTGCAGAAACACCTTTATTTAATCTTGGTGAAGGGTCACTTACAGCAATTTAATTTATCTTTCAAGACTTTCCTTTTCTACCTGAGTGTTCATGGGAGTTAGATGACATTTCACCACACTTTAAATGTTTACACATATATACTAAACATGTAGGGAAAAATATGTCTTAATTGGCAACTAATGCTACTACAGTTTTTCTTTTATAGCAATTCTTTTCTGAGTAGCAGACTGATCTCTAATAAGAAAGGGCTTTTAGAAAAGCACGTAACACAAGAAAAAAACCACTAATTGGTCATCTTTAATATTTTTAATGTTTACCGTTAAAAATTCACTTTTAAAATGACAGGTTTCAGAGTAGCAGCCGTGTTAGTCTGTATCCGCAAAAAGAACAGGAGTACTTGTAGCACCTTAGAGACTAGTCTCTAAGGTGCCACAAGTACTCCTGTACTTTTAAAATGAATTTCCAAAAAACAAAATATATGGTGAGGCTATGTAGATTTACCTACTATGTTAAACATGTGAAAAATGCACATAACAGTAGCGAGAAAACAGTGTTCACTGGTTGAAAATATTTCTTACCTTAGTGCATATTCCTTTCCTTTATTCAGCGTGTATTTGAGAGTCAGGACCACAGATTGGTGTCAACGGTGCTGTAGAATATGTCCTCTGAGACAGGCATTCTTTCACTGACACTTTGGGGGAAAGAGTTTCCTGTATAATCCTCTCCCTCCCCTTATCACCATCACTGAAAAGTAAAATAAAAAGAGGGTATTGGTAATGGCTGATAGTAATTTTGTAATTTATGATTGTAATTAAAAATAGAGTTGCCTGTCCATGTTACAATTGATTTCTTGGAGCAAGCCTACCATATTTTTAGTGTAATTAATAGAAGCCATAAATCTTGGCAAGCTGTTCCTGTTAACAGCACATTCATATAGGAACATGAGGTTTGAGACCAACATCCTGGTAGATATTTAGCTAAAAATTGCTAGCACTATTTAATAAATGAACATGCCAAATGGAGTCCACCCACAGTGCATTGAAAACAAAGCTTTGGAAAGTTCACTGAGCTATTTGAAACTTTTAGTGAACAGATCTTAGCATCTAACCTCACAGATCACATAACTCTGTGTTTGTGCAGGGCTTGGCACAGTGGTGCCCCACTCTTGGTTGGGCCCCACTCTTGGTTGGGCCTTAGGTACTACCATAATAATCATCTTAGACATAAGAGCAGCTTGACCTCACAAGAAGTGTGATATAGATACCAAGCATGATTGACCCTGCTCAGGGTTACCTAATATTCCAAATGATTTTTGGATGCCTTTGCTTGTCTTGACTGCCCAGTCTCACTCACTCCCCCTGCCCGCCCATCCTCTGATCTCATTTAAATGCTTGATAATTATCATTATAATTGACAATTATCATTATCACCATTTTGCTTTTGAACTTTTTTTTCTTGTCCCCCTCCCGCTGCCAACAGTACTGAGTTTGATTTTAATTGCAGTCAAGCAGATGTCCTTGGAAATTTGGGGCAGAACATGCTACTTCTAATGCTGCTCCTTGGACCACTACATAGAAGGTGATAAACTGATGTACACAGAGTATCTCTGCTCTTTTCAGAGACTAAATTTATTACCTCTGCCATGTGCCTGTGCTCCATTAATGGCTTAAATTGTCTCCCCTGTGCAGTGACTGAATCAAAAGGGTGGTGCAGGGGGTTGTTCCATGGGGTTGTGTGGAATGGAATCTTCCTCTTTGTCACAGGCTGCAGAGCCTGAAGAGGGGAATGATGGGTTGATAATAGATCTACATACCACAATAATAGATACCCTATACATCCTTCTGATATGTCTGCCTATTGACTTATTGTATGCAGTGTAGTTGTAGCCATGTCAGTCCCAGGATATTCGAGAGACAAAGTGGGTGAGGTAATATTTTTTATTGGACCAACTTCTGTTGGTGAGAGAGGCAAGCTTTCAAGCCACACAAAATTCTTCTTCAGGTCTGGGAAAGGTGCTCCCAGAATCACAGGTTTCCCATACCTGAAGAACAGCTCTGTGCGGCTCTCACCAACAGAAGTTGGTCCAATAAAAGATATTACCTCACCTACCTTGTCTCTCTGTTAACTTATTGATAAGATAGACATAGATGGCAAAATCTGCTCATCGCATGTGGAGTTTGCCAAAGCAGCCTCATCAGCAAAGTTCAGAGCCTTCTGAACACCATCAAATCTGGCCCATGTTGAGGGATTGTCAGCAGCCAAATACAGTATTATCAGCACATGGCAAAATGATGGTCTGTGACTGCAGCACACATTTTTAACTCTTACTTATGAGTCCCTGCCAGGTTTTACCTACATCCTGCCTGATCTTTCACAGTTGCCCAATTCCACTCCTGATACTTGTTCCTAGTACTATTAGTTTAAAAAAAAATCTTAAAAAAAAGCCTGCCCAACTCTGTCAGCCTTCACTCCACTTCACTTTCCCAGATGCCGAATCCCATACCTGTTCCCTATTTTAACTACTCTCAAATAAAATAAATACTATTTGGGCATGTCTCTATGTGTTTAAACACCATCCTATTCACCTATGCCAATTGCCTAATCCTAGTGCCCTTGCAACGATATTCCAAATTGCTCAGCACAGTCTAGGAAATGACCAAATGATATTGTGCCACAGCTTCATGGGATGATTTGCAGATATATATGCCAAGGCCTTCAAGGCTCTGGAAGTCATCCGATCTTGTTTTTTCTGGAGAGCAACCATCCCTCTTGGGGATGTGTAGTCATCTTTGGAATTGGATGCTGTCCTGAGCCCTTAAATCCTTGTTTTGTGATCACAAAATGTTTGTGGTAACACTACATCCTCACTTCTGGTGCTGTAACAAAGTTTCATACTTTCAATTCAGAGAATTAACATAGTTGCATTTTTTCTCTTTACTTTTGCCCTCCTCTCTGCTTACTTCTCCTTATCACAAACACAGTTACTGCCAGGGCCGGCTCCAGGGTTTTGGCCGCCCCGAGCAGCCAAACAAAACAAAACAAAAAAAAGCCGCGATCGCGATCTGCGGTGGCAATTCAGCGGGAGGTCCTTCGCTCTGAGCAGGAGTGAGGGACCGTCCGCCGAATTGCCGCTGAACAGCTGGACGTGCCGCCCCTCTCCGAAGTGGCCGCCCCAAGCACCTGCTTGGTAAGCTGGTGCCTGGAGCCAGCCCTGGTTACTGCTCTCATTATACATATCTACTAGACAGACAGACAGATATGTAACTTTGTAGGTCTCTGGCAACCAGGTCTCTGGCAACCATTTCTCCCCTATCTATCTACAGTATTTTATCACATTTAAGCTGCTCAGTCCAACTTCTGAATATGAATTGTTGCTCTTCACTCATTTTAAGAGTAAATATGTTAAATAAAAATACAGAGGAAATTCATTTTTTTTTCTTTTCTTTCTTGTAACTGGTCTCAGACCAGTGCAGGGAAAAGATAACTGTTCTTGAAAGCATTTGTACTGGTCTGCCAAAATGTTTCAAGGTCTGGCAGGTACTGAAAGAATGGATATTAAAATGTCTTTCTAATCACCATCTTGCTTTTTTCCCCCACATCCATTCTAATGTGGTTTTAGAGGATGAACATCTCAAGAACCACTAGAGATGGAGCATATGATTCTATAATATTTGAAAGCCACCAGGCTAATCTTGATGGTTCAAGACATGGATTCCTCATTCTAGTGGTAATCAGAATGATTATCTGGTAATTTATTATTATAATATCCCGTGGCCTGCACTAATGACCCAGGAAAGCTGAGGATGATGATATAATGTATTCTTCTCTAACCTTAGTGGTTTGTATGATATTGGACCTCAAAATGATCACTGTTCTATTGACCGAACATCACTTTTTGGCACTTTTTCAGGACTGTATGTGGTAAATACCAGACGATGGACTTATGTGGCTTTGGTACAGCCTTGCACGGATCCACTTATATTACCTTCAGTTTGTTGGATTCAGCATATTTATTTTTTATTTAAATCTTTTAAGAGATAAGTTTAGACCCTAACATATTTTTTAAAAATTCAGATTTCATTTTAATTATGTTTATTTTTAAAAAGAAAAGCAATCATAATTTAAATTACATAATCAAAAATCCGATTTAAATTTTACAAAATCTAATTTTTTAGACCCCCCCCACAGAAAAAAACAACATTGATTTTTACCCATGCTGTCGGAGGGGCAATGAGATAGGGAGAAATGGTTTGGGACGTTTTGGCAAAGGTACAAAGATTAGATAACCATGTGCGATGATCAGCTGGTTGGGACAGGTGACAATTCCACAAGATATTTTGGCAAAGTATGTCATTTTCAAAACTTTAGTGGCATTGAAAATTAGAAATACTGGATTGGCTTGAGCATCTTGGAGTGAGGCAGGTAGGACTTGGAGAAAGAATGTCATGAAAATTAGTCCTTAAAATTAGGGCCTGTTGAATCAGGGGAGCTGCAGAGATGATGATGCAGCAGGGATGCACCTTTGATTGTAGATTGAGGTGGACTGCATGTTTCAGACACGTGTGTAGTTTCCCCTATTTAGTTCATCTTTGCGCAGGGGTATGTGTTTATGTCACTCTAACAACTCTAAATTCAGAAATGCATTTCAAGTTAATGGGGGAGGGGGATAATGTCTTTTGTGACACAAGGTATCTGAAGGTAAAATGAGAGTTCTATTAAGTGATTATGATGATTCATATAATAGCCTCTGAAAATCACTATTTCTGAGGATGGAATTTATGAAATGCTAATTTAATTTTGCTTTCCAGTAAACTAGAGAAAATAAGCACTTAATTTAGAAATACTAAGCAAAAGTTAATAGGGCAGAACTTCATTTGTTTGAAATTGATACATCAAATCCATCTATTTCTTTCGTAGTACATTATCTGACTCTGCCTTTTTAATGAGCAGAAAGAAAAGAAAAAAGTCATTGTAAATTGGTTAGCTAAGTGTATGTAGTTTCCACATGTTTTCTTAGCTTACAAAATCTCTAAATTTCAGGAGTTCTCTATCTAGCCAGTGCACTAGCCAGATGGTCTTAGAGCTTCTGTCCATGAACAGTGCCAATGCTTATGCGAATTCAGGTTGCTCAGGATACAGTAAGACCTAGGAAGGGAAAATAGGGAATTGGAGCAAGATGAAAAGAGGTGGAGAATAAGGCTAGATGAGAATCATATGAGAAAAGAATGTGTATTCCTTAATAAACATTAAAAGAAGAATCACGAGGAAGAAGAAGGAAAAAACAGCACTGTAGCTGCAGATGCTCCATGCAGACATTAACACTGGCAGCATTAGAGGTACAATATTTTCATTAACAATTTTTCTAGTGTACAAATATTAGTCAAGAATATTTCTGTTGAAAGTTCTGAAATGTGTATTTCGTTGATCCTAAGACCTTGTTTTGGATACTCTAAATAGATGTTTATAACAGCGAAGTATCCTTATTTCTCAGGATACTAATAATAAACTGTGAAAGATTATTTTAAACTAATATGAAAATCACAGACTAAATATTTAAGGGTCTGACATATTCTGAAATTGAAAAAGCAGTTTGGAAGAAAAGCTGGCACATTACACTTCTGTCATGTTGCTGCTGCTAGGTATTGCATGATCTTACCATCAAGTATATTCTTTTCTTGATGGATAAAGAGTCAAAAGCACCAGTTTCTGTACACTGAGATGGGGGCATACAGCATATGTGCTGTAGACCATGGATGAGCAATGCATTATGGATGATGTGTAGGGCTAATAAATCTGAATTGCCTGACTTTCTCATTACCATTCACTAGCATCGAGCCAGTTGGTAGTGTCTCATTTTTGTTCCAAATGAACAGTTATTCACATCACAAACCCCCATCCATATAGGAACAAATTGTTGGCAGTCTCAGCAGAGAGCAAGGATTAAACAGATCATACACTACACTTTGAATCCTAGAAGTTATGCCCCTACGTGAGGATGAAACATCTTGGTAGTATCAAGAAACTTGACATGCAAATTTCTGTGTTATATTTCTATTGTGGATAAACAGAAAATTTCAGTGTCTAGAGTTGTCAGCTAGGCACCTTTCATGAATACTGCACTTAAAGAAAAAAGTGATAAAATACAGTCTCTAGATCTTGTTCTTCAGTATCACCAGCGTAGTTCCATTTATGTGTAGGGTTCCTGTGAGGAGGAGTTGTTTTTTTGGTCTGGGATTAATAGAGTTTTAGTCATGACATTGAGATATTTAATACTTTCTTTGTTTTATAACCAAGTGCTTCATGTCTGGTTTTCTGTTTACGTAGAAAGTGTTGAGAACTCTTTCCTCCTCCACTTTATTTAACCTTAACACGAAACTGAAAATGTAGGGCCAACATAAAATTAATTGAAGTTTAATATCAAAATGAATAGCACAAAAGCTACCGTACTGACTGTATGATGCATTTTAATATTTAATAGCTTTAAAAGCCTCAATCTTTTAATTTGAAAGAAGCTGCTGCAGAATTTCCAGTCTACTGTAGCAGGATGTTGGAGAATCCAGGGTGTCTTGTCACAGATCTTAGCTCCTGCTTCCTCTCCATGGCACGCACAGGGCCTTGACTATAATGTGGAATGTTGTTGTTTTTTTTTTGTTAACTTCATATTCAGACCCTTGAACAAAGCAAACTGATGGAACCTAGATTGGAGATGCAGCTGATGATGCACACCATCTCATTTCAGGCATTGATGTAAACTGCTTGCAGTGCTGTTTGACCAGATACACAAGAAATATTTTAATATAAATTAAATACAGAGACTGAGCTGTATGATTTAGAAGGGGACATAGAGTGCTTGGGCATCACAGATGATTAGATTTCACAGGTGTGGAAGTCTACATCCAGTACAACATTCTGCAAAGCCATACCTTTGCACAACTCACATTTGTGTTGTGCTGTGTAAGAGGAAAATGGATGTGATATGGGTATGTCTATGGGCCGGCATCCTTACAACTGATACTAGAGCCCAGACTTGCATGTGCACCATGCATTGTTTTCTTTAAAAAATGAACACTTGGAATCACCACCAAAGATTCACACACAAGGAAGCCAGAGGTAAGCAAGATGGGAAGTGGGGCCTGATCCAAAGCCCACTGACGGCAGTGAGAATCTTTCATTGACTTCAGTAGGCTTTGAATCAGGCCCTAAAAGCAGCTACCTTCTCAGTCCTATATCTTTGACTTGTGGCAGTGCAAATCTTCATTTAATGTTGGAGGATCTGGCTTTTTAATTATACTTTTCTCCCCGCAAAAATATGCTATTGCTTTTTGCATTGTTGTTTGACTTTTTAAACCTAGTTACTTTAAAAGAAAAAATCCCGAGAAACCTGTCCCTGAAGCACAACCCTTGCAAGTTTGGTTTCCGCACCTCAAGTGGTACAACTCTCCTTCTGGGAGGAATACAGTTTACTTTATTGCCGCAGACTTCTCATTCCACAGGTACTAAAAATTGTCTAATTGCTGGGGCTGACT
This sequence comes from Terrapene triunguis, assembly GCF_002925995.2. Taxonomy (NCBI): domain Eukaryota; kingdom Metazoa; phylum Chordata; order Testudines; family Emydidae; genus Terrapene; species Terrapene triunguis. The sequence continues at coordinate 770,364 of NW_020699373.1, forward strand.
GGAGCATGCCTAATTGACTTAATGAAGTGCTTCTGTAGCCAAAAAACCCTCCAAAGGAAAATAAAAACATAGCCCTGAATTTCAGAATACAGATTAGACCAGCATGCTCACTTTTTATCCTCATATGTGAAGAGAAAGTGAAGAAGAAAAACTTTAAATAGTCAAAGATCAGTTTTACACAGAATTTTCGCTTGGGATCTCAATGTACTTTTGGAGAGACAAATAAACAAAACCAAAGGTGAACCGTAATGTACATTGTGAATTTATTATGACAATCAGCTTCCTAGTTCTTTAAAATATAATAATTCCATTCCAAAGCTGTTGGTGGTCATGATCTTTGCGATGTAAGTGTAAAGCTTGACAATCAAAATAAATGTATAAGGTCATATTCTAAGGTCCATGCTCAGGTGTGACAGATTTATGTTACCAATCTGCCCGGGGCTTCAGGTGATTAGGTGATTATTGTGACACAGGCACATTCTTACTGACTGCAATGGGAGTTTTCTGGAGTAAGGGTCTTAGGGTTCAGCCCTTGCATCTCAGTACTGGATGGAAGTTACACATTTGCAACCCTATTGACTTCATTGGAGTTGAATGTGTCTTACTAAGATTAAAACTTGACTATTGAGATTAAATAACCTCTGTGGTTAACGCTGTGGTGATTCTTCAGAACATGTTTTGATTTACTTAAATGCTTTGCTGCTAAAAGGTTATAATGACTCCCCAGTTCTGTAAGAACGGTATAATTTTTGGCTGAAGGTGTATTAGACCTTGATATCCTTATTGTCCCTTTGGGATATAACCTGACCAAGCCATGCAGTATATTGATTTTTCTCAGTGCAGCCTTGTCCTTTTCCTTGTTAGTAAGGTTTGTAGACATCTGGTTAGGGGATCACAAAATTTCAACAATGATGTGAACCAAATAAAATACCAAAGAATCATGAAATCAGTTAATAGGGACAGTATTTGGGGGTGGGGAGGAGGGTTGTTAATTTTGGAATTTGGGTTAAAAAATAGAGGAAATATTAAAATACTAATTTGTAGAGGGGATGTTAAAATCTTAGCAAATTAAGGGTTTCATTGGGACTAGAGGGACTCATGGGACCTAGTCCCCAATTTCATTTTCCAGGGTTTAGCTAGATAGTTTGTGTATAGGAAGTGATACGTGGTCCAGGGGGGAGAGTGTATAACTAATCTATCTATCCTCATGGCTGACCTGTATCTTCATTTGTATCCACATTGCACGTTCCATAATGTTGCTTCATTCAGGAAGACCCACATTAATTGTTAGACCATATTTATCTACAACAAAGGAATGGAAAGTTCTTGCAGCTATGTAACTATGGTGTCAACAGAGGCACAAACCACATCTTTTTGATGGTGGTGAGTGCTACCAGTTGAAGGCTTTTATTTGCAAGCTAGCTATCAGCCGGTATTGAAAGTTTGAGGACAGGGCCACCTAATTGGTCAGTGATGCATTGTCATCAACAAACAGCCAGATAAGATAACAGCCAGCTGTATATAATATTTATTTTTCCTTCTTTTACACTAATTTTGAAATATGAATTCAGTGGAGTAGAAATCACAGTGTGGAGAGTTTTATCCTAAAAATAGCCCTGTTTAATAAACTTGGGGAAAAAAAAAAGATTCGTGCAGGAGACCTAAGCCGTATATATTGCTAGCCTTAGCACCTAAAACTTTTTATAGAAGTGCTAGAGACAATACAATTCTCTATTTGAATCATTATCAGGACATGTAACACTATTAGGCACATTTGGATTTTACAAATAAACTGTTCCCCTACACCCTAAAAGAAGACAAAACATCAGAAAGGACCTAAGATATTCAAGAAGATTGTATAATACTCAACTACACAAAATCAGGTTTTTGACACTGTATACTAAGTCAAGCTGGTTAAAAATGTTTACCCCCATTATAGCCCTTAATGAATTAAGAGGAGTTTTATTGACAGCTGTAAAAATCTTGTTGTTTTGTAGGATGACACATACAAAGTCTTAATTATGCTGTTAAATTATGCATATGCTTTTGCTGGAAAATTCAGGTGTCTATATGCCTAACCCAGGCCTCCTTTGTCATTCTGGATTTTGTATACCATGTTGTGCAGAATTCATTCCAATACAGCATGAAAAAAAAAGCACTGGCTGAAGAGTGAGAAACTATGGCATCTCTTCATATTGTAAAGCTATCCAGAATTATGACTTCAAGGAAAACCTTCCTTTGGATAGATCCTGACTGCCCTTACCCTGGTGCATGAGGAATAGAAGAAGGTGAAGGAAACATCCCATATCTTTATTTATCTGTGGAAGATGACAGCCATAACCCCCGAGCATGTGGTTCTGGAGGTGCACGGAAGGGATGACATGGACAGAAGTGCTACACATACCACCAGTAGTGTGACTGAGGGGTGTACAGCCTGGGCCCCTTTTCCCTCCTTCATGGACTGAGACCAGAACTGGTGGAGTGTATGATGTACCTCCAAACGGACTGCATAAGGGTATCTCCTAGCATGCTCTCCCCAGAATCCATGGGAGCATTCTGCCTGCCTTAGCACTTGGCAAGATAGCCTTTGGAAGAGTTACTTGGGTGTTACAAATCTCTGTTTCCTATCCCCATAGTGTAGCTCTGGCTTTAAAATACACAATAGAACCTTTGTTCACAATCCAGGGTGAGTGAAGAGCAATTCACTGAATGGAGTAAAATTTGCTCGTGCTTGCCCCTCCAATCTAGCTTGGTACTGACATTTTTCTCCTTCCATAAGCATCTTTGAACTAACAAAACAAACTTCCAATAAAAGGATGCTAGTCATAAGCAAAGAAAGAAGTGCCCTCACTTATCTCTCCATGTAACCCCATTTCCCCCATCATTTATGATGTCTTATAAGCAACCTTCTGAGGTGTGTGATTGGTATTTCCTATACTTGTCTTTTTTCTAAATTAAATCGTATTGTTTGTAAAAGAAATCTGAAAGTGGTAGAAAAACATGTTGCGAGATAGATAATTTTTGCTGATACATATGGATTTCTGAAATCCTCATTTTATGCATGAACTACATACCAAGTGTCAGGTTATCTTGGTGCTCAGGTGCTGCTATAGAATGCTAAAGTGGGACTAGATGGTGCACACTATACAGTATGCTTTATAAATTGACAAATTAGCTGGAATGTGTGTCAAACTACTTTCTCAAATGTCTTGAGTCTATTTCTTCTTCAGCTGTCACCCTGTGACCCACCCTAATGCCCGAGCGGAAACTCAAAATTGCACTTCCGTAGTGTAGCTTTATTCTAGTTTTTCTTGGCATGAGAGAAGAGTTTTTCTATGTTCTTGAGGAATGGTTCAAACACTCTCTAATCTGCCCATGTAAAGGGATCAGAACAGGTCTGCCTGGTAATGTGTAGGTTCTCTCTGGATAGCATGCCTCAAGGAGATTCAGACTCTTAAATAGGCTGCAGTCAAAGATTATTGTAGGGTTTATTAACTTTACTTACAAGTCAAAAATTATGCAACTTAGCAAAATCAGAATGAAATATACAGAAAACACTTACTAAAGCTATCTGATAATATGTTGCTAATGCTATTGGAAAGCTGTGTTGCAGGGAAAGAGATGATACGTTTAATAAAGAACAAACACCTACTCTTATAGATCCTAGCATGGCCTTTGGTCCACAGGAGATGTCAGCCCTACTTATCTAAAGCAACACTGAATCCTTTTGTACCACTGATTTCCAGGAAGTTGCATGTGCTTACTCCCAGGCTGAATTTTGTCATAGCTTGAGAAAGAGAGAGAGAATCACACAGCCCATATGAATGTAGGAACTGCCATACTGGATTAGATCCATCCGGTCCAGTGTTCTGTCCCTGACAGTGTCCAATACTAGATGCTTCACAAGTTGATGCAAGAAACACCCCCAGTAAGAAATTGTTGGGTATCTTCCCCTTGTAAAAGTCTCCTTCTAAACTCTAATAGTTCAAGATTGACTTAGTCCCTGAAGCATGAGTGTTGATATCCCTTCCCCCTTCCAAAACTCTTACTTGTAGCATTAACTATTATAGCCCCTTTATATTCTCAGTTTTGATCTCTTTGGGATCAATATCCTGTTCCTCTGGAGGTCTGAAATGAAGATTGACTGCCCCGCTGTGCAGACATCATCCTGATAGGATCACTTAAAACACCTCTGGGCAGATCCTCAAACTCCACAATGATGCTAAGACAGTACAATATATGCCTGCTGAGGATCTGCCTTGTCATCCTTCTAGCATGTACACGTTAGTATGAGAATCAGTAATTGTTTCATTCTGTGCTTGTGACTTTTTCCTCCTGCATCTGTATCTGCGCTGATGCCAGGGTATTATACAAAGGCCTTTGTCTGTCTCTCGAGTTCAGTGTAATGTTGTCTCATGAAGAGAGATCACTGGTTGTGAGTTAATATTCCTGTTCCATGTACCCCTTCCATTCCTGCGTTGCAAAGGATTACAGTATTTTGGGTGCTTATGCCTGATAATATGTTAGGTACAAATGGATTCTGTCACAGTTATCCTAAATCATCTTTCCCTTTCCCCACCTACAGCCTTGTTTCCCTTCTCCAAACCATCTAGCCTATATTGTGTTTTTTCTTTTATCTTTCTAATCATACTTCCTCATCAACATTGCTAGCAATGGCTTTCTCACTGTGGGTGTCACTTAGATTAAGTACTTACTGCTAAAATCTGCTGTCACAAAATCACTGTTGCCTCGCTAATACCCGTTATTATTGTTTACTATTTGCACAGTGAAAATAGCATGTAAAGTACTTACTAAAGACAGGCATGAAGGCAAAGTCTCTTCTCCAAAGAGATGTACAATCTTACACCTTGTGCAAAGTTGATCCAATAATATTTTTTTCATGGGCAAATGATTGTAGAAAGTAAATACATTATAGACTAAGAAATTAAATATCCTGCAAGGAATGAAATATGAATTTTCTAATTACAGATGTTGTTAGGAATGTATGGCATTGGTGTCCTAGACAAAGAATTAAGTGTTTTGGTATCTGCATCATCTCCCCGTCCAGTCACCAACCATCAGCACTTCAGCCCCCCAAGCTTAGAATAGTAAAATGGAGAATGCCAGCTTATTGTTCAGCACAGAGTAGTGGCTGTAGGCTGCTGGATGTCAATAACTGTCAGTAGATGGGATGATAGGCTACTATGACCCCTGACCCACAGACCAGGCTGCTTTGGGGACAGGTGTGGTATGTGATAGTTGGCTATCTCTCTCCTTAAGCACTGGGCAGAGATCCTGTCCCGATGCTTACACAAGAAGAAGAGGATTCCTAGCACTCTCCTTCCTACTCTCATACACCACCTAAGCAGAGAACATGTTGTAAGGCCCTATTCAACAAAGCATTTAAATGTGTGCTTCACTTTAAACATGCAAGTAGTCCCATCCCTGTTCAGCTAAGCACCTAGCATGTGTTTAACGTTAAGCACTTACTTATATGCTTTGCTGAGTATGGATATGATTACTCGCATGTTTAAAGGGAAGCACACATTTAAGTGTTTTGCAGAATCAGGGCCATAGTACTCGATCTTCATACAGAACAATGCTCAGTGCAGCTATCATCACCCATTTTAAAAAATATATTCTGTCAGCAGAATTCCAAGGAGACTGATCTTCTGTCTTCCATTAAATTGTGGCCTTGAGATTTCATGTCATTTTCATTTTGATAATATTTGGTAGTTAGGAGGAGCAGCCATTAATCATAGTTGTGAATTTAACATAAACTGTTTTTTTTTTAAATACTGGTGGTAAGCAAGTCAGCAGCCAGCGCTATGAACAGCAATTTTCAATCTTAAAAAAATACTATTACGGTTATACATTTAAAAATTGTTTATAATAGTCATATTCCTCTTCCCTTTGCTATTGACTGTCAATTAAAAAAATGTTTATTTGTCAGGCTTTATGACATAAACTAAAGCACATACATTTTGCAGATTAAATTACCCTTACATTTGTATTAAATTACACCCTTAAATTACACTTACATTTGTATTTGGTTCAGTCTTCTTTATCCATTTATAAAACTAACAATTATTTGACTAGGATACATTCGCTTTTGGCACGTACACACCTCCGATTTTATGCAAGTCCAGTTTCAGCAGTGATTGTAATATATAAACTCTTGATTTTGTAGATTCCAGAATAATATTTTCACATAGCTCAACTGACAAAGCTGCAAAATATAGCTCTTGTTTACGCAGCATGAATATCCGTGGTATCTAGGTGTGACAATTGGGCAGAATGTAGGTCTAAATTTATATTATTTGAAATATGATCTGAGTCCTCAGGTTTTTACATGATCACCTGGAGCAAACTAAAAGTTTAGATAAGCTAAGTCACAAACGGTTAAACTGTAATAACCCTTTTTTCCATTTCTTACTTTTGAAAGTTATAACACTATAATAAAAGGACGCTGGTTAAATCAAGGCATATTGCACTTTAAATCACTTTCTTCATATTAGTCTCATTAACTTGTAGTTTAAAGTACAACATTATCATAATAGAAAACAAGTTATTCAAGACATTGTCTTATAAATTATTCTTGACAGTCAGGGCCTGATTCTGGTCAAAACTAGGAGTAATTCTATTCAAATTACGAGAGTTACACCAATTAAAACAAATGTCACTCAGATCAGAACCCACTTCTAAGAGTTTGGTTGTTTATTATAGTTGTTGTTTAACGGGAAAAGAAGAGCAGAGCATGGGAAAGTTTCCGCTCTCCGTTACACTGGTGTAATTTTGGAGTGATTTTACTGAAGTTACACCATTGTAACTGAAAGCAAAATCTGTCCCGGTATATCTCTTGTTTTACAACATATCTTATATCTATCAGTGCAGTTATTCTGGATTTATACTGCTGAAACTAAGGCCTGGTCTACACTAACCCCCCAAGTCGAACTAAGGTACGCAACTTCAGCTACGTGAATAACGTAGCTGAAGTCGACATACCTTAGTTCGAACTTACCGCGGTTCAGACGCGGTCCACACGCGGCAGGCAGGCTCCCCGTCGACTCCGCGGTACTCCTCTTGCCGAGCTGGAGTACCGCAGTCGACGGCGAGCACTTCCGGGATCGATTTATCGCGTCCAGACCAGACGCGATAAATCGAACCCAGAAGTTTGATTTCCAGCCGTCGAACTAACCGGTAAGTATAGACCAGCCCTAAAAGAAAAACTGGGACTACTATTTCCTTTATCTTAGTTCACCAGGGCATCTAGGTTGGGCATCATTTCCCAGTGTACTTGCCGAAGGTGACATGTTAAGACTTGAGTCGATTTACCATACATTCTATTAATTGGAAAAAGTATAACTATCTCAATAACATTGCTGAGTTTTCTGTTTGTTTTTTCTGGTAGATACACATCTAGCCAAAGAAAATTGCAAGATATTAGTTGATAATAGCTGATAGTAAGTGATACATATTTGAAAACGTCATTATTTTGTATGAATAGACAAGGCAATAGATGTCTCCAGAGCAAATACAGGGCAATAATTCACAAGAAGGGGGACCCTGCTGACTTTTCTGGCATTCCTCCCTAATTTATTAATGAGAGTGTCCCAAACTTAATTCAGCATTGTGTTCGCTCCAGAGCTATCATTTTGTTATTAGTAGTACATTCCTTTTCATTTTTCACCCCCACAAGTTAGGTTCTTAATGCTTTCAAACTTTTTAGAGCTTGATTGGCTGTGGAGGCAGATCACCATGAAGAGTTACTGATATTTGGTTATAACCAACCAAAATCAGATTTCTGATGTTGCCCTTGCAGGTTGGCAGTAGTACATACAGTTAAGGAAATAGTGTGTATTTCTCTCAGTGTATCCGACCCTACATCCCTCCCACAGCTGCCTTTAATTGTGAGAGTTCTAAGAATGTATTTTATTACTATTTTATCCTGCTTTAGTTATGTTGTACAGAGACATGAATGTCTGGAGTTCATAACTAAGTATACTAGACCTGAGTCTCCTCTCACTTAGACCAGTTTTACACCAGTATAACTCCATACATTTCAATGAACTCACTGTTGATGTATAGTTGTGTAAGGGAGAGGAGAACTGAGCTAATTAATTTTATATTATATTGATAGAAAAGGAGTATCATAGAATATCAGGGTTGGGAGGGACCTCAGGAGGTCATTTAGTCCAACCCCCTGCTCAAAGCAGGACCAATCCCCAACTAAATCAACTATGTTACAGATAAGTTGCAATTATTTCTTACTTCTTTAAAACAGCACACAGAAACTCCTTGTTTGCTATGAGCAGAGCGTATTTCTCCGCTTCTTGCTCCTGAATCTGGTTTGCAAAAGGAAATATGCAAGCGTTCATCATTTGTAGTTGTCCTGTAAATGTAAGGCTGTGAATTTCCAGCAGCTCAGCTCATACTGCATAATGGTATGAACAAACCCACAGGAACAAAGGAGGGAGGAGGAGGTGTGTGATTGTCGGGGACTTTTTCTTGCTCTAACACTGTAGTGCAAAAAAGAAAGATGGTTGTTGTGGAGCAGTAGGCTAATAATGTGTATTATCTTGGTGGTTTATTATGAGGAGTTGACCTCTAGCAGGGTGGCTGACAGAGGAAACTCCTCAATAACTGTGCACTTGCTCTTTTGGCATATCAACACACAGTTATTTGCTTCAATTTGTTGCACAACCACTACTGAAGCTTTCTCTAACATCTTCTCTGGAAGAAATTTCATCAAATTGATGCTACTCTCAGCATGGTTTAGCTTTTATACTGTTATTTCTCTATCACTTTGTCTTGTCTATGTGGGGAAAAAAGATAATCTTAGGTATTTAAAAATTAGAGAGTACTGGGTTTGAAAGTAGAAATCAATCTCTCTATAAATGGACCTGCCTGCATGAAACCGTTTGATATATGAAGAGTCAATTATAATAGCCTTTTGACAAGCAAGCCATAGGTCAGCAGTTTCCCCTGCTGTAGCTCCAGGGGAAACATGTCTTATCTCTAGTGTATGTGACAAGTGCCTAATATAAACATACGCTATTGAAAAGGCATCTTGTTTGAGTCAAGGTCAGAAATCCTTTCGGTTGTTTGCAACCTGAAGCACAAGGTAGTTAAAATGGTTCATGAATAATATAAAAGTGCTTAGAAAAGCTGTGATCCCAGTTGACCTGTTAGCGTTACTTTGATCATGGTTGGTGAGTTCAGAAAAGAGACCTAACAGTCGGGCTTGGATGGCTTTGATATAATGTGTTGATTTATTTATTTCTAAACTTCCAAGCTTCTGAGAATGAGAGGCCTTACTTTTTTGCATTTGGAACATTCTAAACACATTGCTTCCTTTGTAAGTTGCATCCTTGGTTTATTTTTAGTTCAGCAGTGAAATATTTTAAGTAAATTTAATAATAGAACACCTGAAGAATTCATTGGTTTTAATGGTTTTCAGGGAGGGATCAAAGCTCCGTCCAAAAGGGATACTCCTCAGTGAAAAAAAGAGGAAGAGAAAAGAACCCAATGAAAATATTGCCTTGGGCCTTTATAGTAATAGTACAATTTCCAAACAAAGCTGGGAAATTCTCACTCCCCTTCAAAGGCACTGTCTTTTTTCTTTTGGAAATGTAGATACTAGAGTACAATGTTCTTTTTTTCTTTTTTTTTTTAGGTGCAAGAATTATAAAATTCCTTTTAATGACAGATTCTTTCATGAAATTGAGATATATTGACTTGTTTAGGTGCATATAAATTCAGAAAGCTTTTTGAAAACACTTAATCCGGGGTTGTTGGCAGAAAGGACAGTATTAAATAATGGGGTTTGAAGTCTGCTAGCTAAATCATTGCTCATCCTGCAGGCCAGCACAAGGGAGTAAAAGAGACATAAGGCACTTTGTCATTTTCTTGCACTGGCATGCTGGACCACTGCTTCTTACATGCAGAGGGATGCAGGCACAATAGAGTTGCTGCATCCCACAATCATGCGGGTGCCATGTCCAGCAATGTAGTTAGACTGGCACATCAAAGAGCATATGCTATAAGAGTATAGAGCTGTCACCATTTACTCTTTCCTCAGAGGAGTAGGGAGAATGGGAGGGAAATTGTAACTCCCCAAAAATAGGATCTTGCCGGAATAAAGACTGAGGACTTGATGGTGCACTGTTAAAGTCAATGGAAGGTTTGCTTTTGATTTCAGTGACACAGATTCAAAGCCCAGTGAAATCAATGGAAAAACTTCCATTGGATTAGGCCCAATGGAAGCAGGAGTAAATCCAGAGAAAGGAGCTGAAATACTTTGAATCATACCCTGAGTCCTGAATTGAATGGGACTCGTCCCATTGATTTCAGAGGGGTTTGGAACAGGTCCTTGGTCCTATAACAGTCAAAGTCAGCTCAGATTGCTGTCCCATGGTCTTTTTGATGTCAAAGAGAGTGATAGATATGTATCCGATGGTGAAACATGGCCTTACACCATAGCTGAAGGGTGTGCTGAACATTTGATTAAAGTATTTATTAGGACTAAGCTATCCTCTGTGTTTAAACAGTTTAAAATCTGAAACTATTAAGAGAAATGTAAATACCAGTATAAACTAATATACTGTTTCATTTTCACATTCAGGATTTAATCATAACTCAATGTGATTAAAATGTGGCAAAATAATAGCTTTGGAATGTTAAGAACACAGCTGATTACAGTCTTGATGCTAAACAAGTTCCATTATTTAGGGCCATTCTGGAGATATTTTATTTTGAAAAAGCAATGCAAATTAATTATGGTTCACTGTGAGACTAATTTATATCAAAAACAAACATTTCTAGGGTGCTTCTATCCTTCTGTTTTGACATTCAGACTGATACGTAAAAAATGCTGAAATATTCCAAAATTTCAGACCGAGCGGTATTTTTTTCTTTTGTTGTACAGTTTGCCTTCGCAGATGGCTAAAGGACTCATACAAAGCTCATTGAAGATATTAAAAAGACTCTCATTGACTTCAATGGTCTTAGGAGCAGTCTCCAAATGAGCATATAAATGCATATAACCATAATATGCAGAAAATTTTCATTTTAAGGTAGATATGCACATGATGTTGGCTGAATTTGCCAAGTTTGTGTCTGCAGTTAAAGTCGCCAAACAAATACCTTCTCAGATACAGTACAGTCAGTTGGCTGCCAAGTAGATTGAACAAGAATCTGTATGTGACAGATGTTAGTCATTGCAGTGTTGTTGTAGCTGTGTTGGTCACAGGATATTAGAGAGTCAAGATGGGTGAGGTAATATCTTTGGTTGGACCAACTTCTGTTAGTGAAAGAGAAAAGCTTTGAAGCTTACACAGAGCTGTTCTTCAGTCTGGGAAAAGAATGCAGAGTGTCACAGCGAAGTACAAATAGGAACAGATTGAGATCCAAAGCTCATCATCAGAAGCAAGCTCCCCACAAACCAATACACACCAACTCAAAGCGTCACCGACCCTGCAGAACAACAGATGCAAAACCTGCAACATATCGCCACTATTATGATGATCAATAATCCTCTCAACACACCGTTTAAGGTTCATGGGTTCTACACATGCCTATCACAACATGTGGTGTACTTCATGCAATGCATTAAATGCTCCAATAACAACTGTGTGGGTGATACGAGACAATCACTACACTCTCAAATGAACTCAGATAGAAAAATGATAAAGGACAAAAACTCCATATCACCCATGGTTGAGCACTTTTCACGAAATGATCATTCTATATCTGACTTCTTAGTCCTTGTCCTTAAAAGAAACCTGCACAACACCTTCAAAGATAATCCTGTGTAAACTTGAAAGCTTGTCTCTTTCTCCAACAGAGGTTGGTCCAGTAAATGTATTACCTCACCCACCTTGTGTCTCAAGTGTTAATCATGTCACTTAACGCACTACAGGAAGATGCTCACGTACTACAGTGATGATGGTATTATAATATATAATATATATTTAATATAGAATAAAATTAATGTGAATATGTTATGTCGTCATTTCCTTTTGGAATATTTGGATAACGTGCCATAATAATGAGAATTTGTCTATCAGTATCACATGGGGGAAGCTTGTAGTTAAGGATGCCTAAGACTTCCTGTTATAATCTTCAATTTTACATTGCTTATAACTTTGACAGATTTTAACCATTTGGGCAGAAATTTTGCAAGTTTGGTGTCTGCTGTTTCAGGTTTTGTAAGGCTTTGTGCATATATATTTTTAAGTAATGCTTTCCACTTACATAGCATCATTGGGTCATTTTCCAGTTTTCAGCATGAATATATTATGCATATTGGGAAATAGAATACACAGTTATGCTTACAGTTCTGTATACTTACAGTATTAAATAGTGATGAGTTTAGATATATTCCAAGTTTGGGGTATTTGGATCCTGGGTTTTGGTACAGGTTCATCCCTAATATTTTTATACGATCTGTCCATGGGAATTCCTTTGAAGGGACTGTAGTTTCTTTTCTATTTAAGAAAAGCTATTTCTGCTTTGGTAAAGTTGAAGTTAAGAAATGCAATATTATATTATTGAAAGAACTGGAAATCAGCTACACTGATCACATTTTACTTGAGGAATAGCTGAGATGACATGTGGAGGTGTGCGGTAGCAAATGGCAAATCCTTTAATGTATTGAATCATAGATAATAGGGTTGCAAAAGATCTCTAAAGTTATCCGGTCTTATCCCCTGCATCGAGTTGGGTCTTCCTTTACTCTAATCCCCCAAGGATTGTATTTAATCTGCATTTCTTAACACCTCTAATGATGATGCCTCAACTATCTCACTAGGCAATTTATTCCATTGCCTAATAGTCCTTACTTTTATATATAGTTAAACTGAATATTCCCTTTTTACTTTAGACCAGTGGTGTGCAACCTGCAGCCCGTGGGCTGCGTGTGGCCCATCAGGGTAATCTGATTGCGGGCCACGAGACATTTTGCTGACGTTGACCATCCGCAGGCACAGCCCCCCCCCGCAGCTCCCAGTGGCCGCGGTTCACCATTCCCGGCCAATGGGAGCTGCAGAAAGAGGCAGCCAGCATGTCCCTGTGGCCCACCGCTTCCTGCAGCTCCCATTGGCTGGGAATGGTGAACTACGGCCACTGGGAGCTGCAGAGGGCTGTGGCTGCAGACAGTCAATGTCAGCAAAATGTCTTGTGGCCCGCAATCAGATTATCCTGATGGGCTGCGTGCGGCCCACAAGTTGCAGGTTGCCCACCACTGGTTTAGACCATTACTTCTTTTCTTAGTCCAACACCTCTCAAATATTTGCAGTGTTATCCTTTCCCTACGTAATCACCCATTTTCCAAGCAATGTCAATTAAGTTTCTCAATCTCTCCTCATAGTCCATGTCTTCTAATCCTTCATTATTTTCACTGTCTTTTTTCATATTTCCTCCAACTTTAATGTTTTGTAACTCAGAATTGCAAGCAGCATTCCACGTGCATGTCATTTACAGCTTTTGTTGTCAGCAAGTTAAAAAGTTTGGAGCCCCGACCTTAACGTGGTGAATCATATGTGAATAAGAAGCTATTACGGAAACTACAGCAATGATCTCAACAGCATCTCATACTTCTAGCTTTTACACCAGTAGGCTAAGTCTCTTTGGACCAGAATATCAGCGACAACGGTATTCTCTGTTGGGCTTTTCCAGTCTATAAGCCATTCTGCACCAGTCCAGTCCCCCTCCTCCTATAGACAGCCAGGAGGGGGAAGTGGTTTCCTTTCCTGGTGAGTTCTCTCACCAGCTCTCCCTGAGGAGCCTTCCCATTAGAAGCTTTCTCTTTCTGTGTTCCGGGGACTATTCCTCTCTCCAGGAGCCTCTGTTCTCTAGAGAAACCCCTCTCAGAGTAGCTTCCTAGCCACCTCCCCAAGCAGTTCTTTCCCCTGTGTTCTCCCCTTCCTGAGTCCACATTACACTTTATATAAGGCCCAGGTGTTCCTTAACTGCTGCCCAGCTACACAGGTAGTCAATTATTCCCAGATGGATTTGGGCTGGCTCATTCCTTTTAGGAGAGCCTGTCACAGGAAGGCTGAAAGCCTGACCACACTCAGAGGTCAGCTATCCCGTGAGACTGCCCAATCCGATTCCTGGTCAGTATCTCTAACATGTTTTTTTATTCCTCCATTATTTTTGATTCTTCAACAACTGAATTACTTTTGACACTACCCCGGGAGACTACACCACCTCTGAAAGACTTCAATGGAGCCAACTTCCACTACGCACCCCATTCAAAGCACATTGTATGCTATTTTAGCTTTAAATTTGATAGAACCTTTGTAATAATTTCTTCCTCGTACCTTGCATTGGCAATATCCTTGACCACAAGAGCAGTTTATTAGAAGTATTTCTAACAGTAAAGATTTTGCTATAGTGACATTTGCCTCATCCTATAAGGCATTTTTACTTTTGTACCTTTCCTTTACAGTATATTTCCCTCCACTATCCCTCTGTTCTTCCAGTTTAAGAAGTGTGCTTTTGAGAGATTCTGAGTTTTGTGGTATTCTTTAATAATCTTTCCAATAAACTCTCATAGCAAGTAAACAATTGCACTTTCCCTCTTGTCCCGTCAGACTTTAATCTATAAAAGTGCTTGAATGATTCCTTTGGGAAGGCTCTGCTGTTCCCCAGGTCCACTGACAGAGACATGTTAGGAGAGGGATGGACAGGGAAGTCTGTAAAGTGAAGTTTACTAATGACAAATAAACATAACTTGTACAACTTTAGTCATAAACACTGAATGGTTTTATGGCTTAAGGTAAAGTCTGATAAATGGAATATGCTAAATAAAATCCTGAATAGGAACGTTAGCCCAGTACCTGTAGGCTATCTTTGCAACAGAAAAGTTAAAGCTTGGTGCTTTTATGCGTTAGCCTGTGGAAACAATTTCACTTTGAAATGCTTCAAGAGCATTTGAGTATAATGGGCTTTGTACTGCCTGCCTTGTCTGTACCCTGTAGAGAGCACTCAGCCCATTCAGCTTGAACTCCATTTTATCTAGCTCTTATCCATTAATTTTCTCCTGACCTTGGGCATAAATTTTATGCACTTTTTATGCTGTGAGCTTTGTGCGGACAAAGGAATAACATTACCAATCCATCACCATTATGAATGATACAGCTTAAAACAAACACAGGTCAGAGACAGATATTTTAAGAGCAGATTTGTATTGATTCCATCACAACACTGAGCTAAAAGGAAAAAATTCACAGTATAAATGATGGAGAGATTTGACAAATAACCATAGCCATGAAAGTAAAGTTAAGAGCTTTGCTTGGGGGTTATTATTGATAAGAAAACAAAATTTGTTGTTATTAACAAAATCTACCATCCCAAAATATATTTATTACCATAACTTGGTTTCTGTAGTATACTATGGATGTATAATGTGTGTGTGTGTTTTACTGTTGCATCCTCTCCTGTTGAAAGCATTTATGATAAAAGAATCAAACTCTTTAGTCTTTAATCTTTATTTAGCTCCAGCGCTGAAATGTTTAAACCATACTTTTAACTGTACAGACTTGTTGTTAGTTTTGTAATCTCATTCCATTTGCAGAAAGTCCCCCTTCAATGCAATAAAGTTGTGTATCTTAGTTGGGCTTAACCTTCTACAATTGTTGGGATTCTAATAAGCTAAATACATCATACTATGAGATGATAATGCATATGTATAAAAAATTCTCTTTTAAAAAATGAATTCTAACATAGCATCATGCTCTTTCTAGTTCATAGGAATCTAGTATAAAGTCAAGGGAGCATTTCCACTGCATAACCAGTATGTTTAGGGGTTTCCAGAGCGAATAAAAACTTACTTTCTTTCCCACATTTTCCAATTGAAAACAAAACAAGCAAACCCCTCCCCCCCAAAAAAAGAGGAAACACAGTTTGGTTATTTCTAAATCATGAGGGGGGAAAGTTGCATTTTCAGAATTTTTTTGAGCTCTTAAAAATATTTGGACCCATATTGATCTTCCATGAAAGGGGGTGATAGCATATACAGAGGTGATAAGTCCAAATGGTAGCAGCTCCTTTCCCTTCACAGACGCTTTTCCATCTGAGTGCATGTGGTTGATGCTGTGCAGGGGAGAGGTGAGTTGGAGTTGGGGTGAACGGTGGAATGACTGCTTCTATGTGGGGCATAATACCCTTCCAAACCCAGGAAATTTCCCATAAAAGTGTTAATGTAGCTTATTGCATTTCCTTGATCAGTGCTTTCTGCTCCTGCCAGAAGGCACAGAAACAGCCAGGGTACCACTGGGAGCAAGATCCTAGGACAACTGGAGAATAGCCTGGAGGGTCTGCCACACTGAACAATTGCCCTTATGTCGGTGCAGTTCCTGAAATATTTCTGTGATTGGAAGGCCATCTTCCCTGTCCCCTCCATGGGACAGAAAACTTCCTTTGAATCTCAGGAAGTCAGCATTTAAAATCACTGGGCCAGATCCTATGCTGATGTAAATCAACGTAGCTCCATTGATTTCAGTGAAAATATACCAATTTGCACTAGCTTGGGATCTGGCCCATTGAGTTTCCTGACTAATGAATCTTCTCCTTCAGGGAAGGGGTGATCTATATCTACATTTTTTCCTTCTAATTGAGAGGTAAGTGGGGAAAATGTAAGTTTTGCACTCCATTTATCATCATACAGATTTAGGGCCAAGTTATTACTGCTTGGAAACTGGTGCAAGACCACTTTATTTTTTTAAGCAGAATTTTCCTGAAATATAGGTTTTATTCATGACAGTCCATAGTATGGATCAAAATCTGTATTAAACATGAATGTGCATGAGGGATTGTAAAGTAATTGCTCCTTTCAGTTAAATGATTTGTATTTAGAAACAATCAGGGAGATGAGAACACTTATCAGGATAATTTGACATATGCTTGCCCCACTCTTTTTTTTTTTTTTTCTTGAGACATAATTTTTTTGAGTTAAACTAGATTATCATATCATGACAACGTTTAAAATCTGCTTAAACATGGATACACAAGAGAGACTGAAACAACTCTAAAATAAATATAACTTCTTTTTTATTGAAAAAGGCAGTTATCATAAATATTATGGTTATAAGTGTACAAACCCCAGGAAATTCAAAGATAAAACTAGACAGTTGGTCTTAATCTCATAGTGTTATGTCTTTAAATTATACCATGCTACTCTACTTAATTATCTTGATTAAGCAGCTATGAATGAAAATTCAGTTTTGTTTTAAAGCAGTATTGATAGGTTCAAAGCAAAGGTGGGTGAGGTAATATCTTTTATTGGGCCAATATTACCTCACCCACCTTGTCTCTATAATATCCTCGGACCGATGTGTCTACAACTATATTGCATAGATTCAAATCAATGTATTTATGTTAATTAATTACTCCTCACAGTGCCCTATGGGATAAAACGGGAACTATTGTCCACGTTTTACAGATGGGTAAAGCAAAAAAGAAAAGGTGAAGTGTCCAGTTAAGTTTGTACAGTGAGTCAGTTGCAGAGGCATGAGTAGAACATTGAGAGTTTATAGGTGCATAGACGTAAAGCCAGAAGTACAATCAGGCAGGAAATGATTTTCCCATTTGGGGAAAATATTTGAGATTTCAATATTTCCCTCCCAAATAGGAAAAAAGTCAAAATCTCAAATGTTTACACAATCCAACAAACTAAAATAATAATAATAATGATTAATAATAATTGGCTCATGTTAATCAAAATGTTCTGTTTCTCTTCAACCATCATTGTTAAAATTAGCTGAAATCTCAAAACAAAAAGTCATTTTGAATTGGGAAACCAGAATATTTTTGTTTTGCAAATGTCAAAACAAGACATTTTGACAATTGCATAGGGTTTCTCCCCTCATATCTTCTCAAGTCAAAAAATTCATCAAAACTGTCCCTTACCCCCCAAACCGTTCTGGTTTTGACAAATCAACATTTTTTCACTACGAAAATGATTCACTGTAAAACTCCTGTCGCAGGTCTAGCCAGAAGGGACCATTCTGACCTAGTCTGACTTCTTGCATAACGCAAGCCATAGGAGTTCCCTGAATTAGTTACTTCTTCAAATGCAGTAGTTGTGGTTGAACTAGAACTTATCATTTAGAAAAAAACATTGTCTTGTTTTAAAGATTTCCTGAGTACATCTCCTGTGCTTATTCCTCCAGCCATGCTGTCTTCCAAACTAGGACCTGACCATGCATTCCTTAATCAAGCAGAACTGTTACAGACTTCAGTGGGAGTCTTGTTCATGTAAAGTGCAGGTTCAGGTCTCTAGCAGTGCAAATCGTAAGTCCAGTGCACAGTCCCAATAGTATTTATGAGGTCTATTTGAATGAGTTGTGGGAGAAGGAAATCCTCCTCTCTAGGCTGTGCAACAGCCATGATTGGCTCAGCACTTATAGCACTTGTTCTGTGACAGCAGTGGCCTCCATGGCTCATGCGACTCCTCTTGTGAAGGAAATGGCTACTGCCAAATCCACTGTCCCCCACTTCTGCTCCACTGTTGCCATCAGTCCCCCTTCCCCCCCAAAAATTCTGCATATTGGGGTGCAGGGATAGACCCCAAGAAGCACATATCTATAGCATGCAAAGGGGCTATGCAGATTTCTAACCTCATGAACCTTCTCTCCATATGAACTGATGTCATTCCACTGTGGTCACAGCCCTCCACATTGGAAGGGAAGGGTTTGCCCCCTTTTTAACCATGGGACATGGTTGCACTTCACTGAAATCTAGGGCGAAATATGCCCATCTCAGTATTAACTATGCTCAGTGACATCTTTGTGTTACATAACATAGGCTTTAAAATATTTTGTTTAAACGTCCACCTTTCAGCCAATGGCAATTTCCCCCCTTTCCATAACAAGGATGAGAAAACAAAATCCTTAAATCATTTTTGTGGCATCTGGACACTGAAAGGATTTGCATTGTACAGGATGTTCTGATCACAAACAGATTCCTTTTGGACATCTACAGTAAAGCATCTGGAATCCTGCCAGTTATAGTCATGATAGAAATAAGTAATAAAAAAGAGAGAAGTATTCTAATTGATGATTTTGCTTAAATTGGGTGCTAGTTGGAAAACTCCCTGCTTTTCCAAAAATACATTTTTATTATACTTTTTCCGTATAATGCTTATACATACACAGAACATCTAGGTATTCGACTTACTGTTGTAGGTAACTAAGTTGCTTAAATTCATAGGACATAGATGCTTTTCAGTATAATGCAATCTATTTTTTTCTAATCTCTGCCAGGAAATAAATGTCTCCTTGTTTCTGCAGGTAGTATAGATGTAGGAAAATAAAATTCACACATATGTTTCACTGAGTGTGTATTTGACACGGTTGTTTTGTGGTCTAACTTCCCAAATACAGTATCCAGGGTCTTCAACGGGATTTAAGTAAAAGTGATATGTGTGTGTGTGTGTGTGTGTGTGTGTGTGTGTGTGTGTGTGTAAGGACATAGATATAAACAATACCTTGAGGATTAAAATATAATCAAGAAGGATGACGTCAATGGGGCTCATAACTAACATTTGCAGATGAACATGTCTTAAAAGAAGGTGCATCATTAAAGAATTATGGCTTGGTAGGGAGGAGAAGAATTAAAAAACTGTTAGTGAAGGCCTACATGTATCCTTATGCGATTACTAATGTAAATAGTGCGTGAGTGTGTATTTCCGCAATAGATTTCTGCTAGTGATTATATTCAGCCCCAACATGGGCAGTCTAATGACATATGAGTGTTTGAGAATATGAGAGTCATGCTAGGGATAATACACCAAATCTTCCTCCGTTTACTCATATGAGTAGTTCCATTGACTACTCATATGAGTAAGGCTAACAGGATTTGAGTCAATGGGGCCATAACTAATCCTGAGATCACCAAAGTTATTTTAGACAAAACCTTATAATAACCTGTGACCTTCAGGTCCCTTTCTGACTTATAGTGCATGTGTCTTCTCTGTACCAAGCACCAAAGCATTTTCATTGGCAAAGAAGCTCAAAAGGAACTCCGTTCTCTGGTGTGGCTCTACGTACGTCTTTTCTCGTAGTACTACTGAGGCCAAGATCCAAGAAAGTCTCTGACACTTGTCATTGAATATATTTCTTAGGGCAGCAGAAATCCAGTTAAAATGCAGGCTAGATTCACCCCATAAGAGAAAATAAAGTGTTCATCGCATAGCCCTATGCCAGCAAGGCCTGCTGTACTCTATGAAGATTCAACTTCGTGGAAAGCCACCCTCCCTTGGGATTTCTTCCTGCGGAGGGTGGCTTTCCTTAGGCACTCCATCAGAGGAGCTTACTGGGGAGATGTGTTGTTGAATCAACACCCACCCAGCCACCATGCCCACACCCCTTTGAGATGGTGCAGCTTAGGGCTATCAAGCCTATAAAGGGAAAGAACATGCAAGCTTCAATTCAATTAGTTATTGGAGGGAAATATTTCCCAAAGCAGGACCAAAGAAACACCACTTGGGTCAAAATAATGCAAAGCAATAAGAGATTTCTTCTAATTGTTGTATTTAATATTTCACATCAAAACAAAATCTTGTCTTCTCTATTGTTTGTGGGAAACTCTTATTAATTACACAATCAAATCTGAGCTATTATATAAACCCAATAAAAGAAGTTTTGCAGGAAATTGTGACTATAAATATTGTTTTAGAGGTGGGTGAATACTGAATCTAGCCAACTTCCTTATCTAAGGCTCAGAAATCTGGAAAGATTATTTTTCATATTGCATGTACACTTCCACGTTGTAGATCTCTTCTGTAAGAAAAAAAAGAATAAAAAGCTTGCATAACTCTTAGAATCCCTGCCTTTCTTATCATGTAGCTTCTGTTGCTACCTTGACAAGAGTGCACTTTGAGTATTTTAAAAATATTCAAAACCCAAGCCAAAAAATAATCATATTATTTCTTTTATTCATCCTCATGATTGAATCTTTACTGATGTATTCATTACCTTTTAGAAAGCTGGTATTTTCAAAATGAAATAGTAGGCTAAGTAGTGTTTTATTGAAACACTGTCCCAAGATCCTTTTGGAGTCTAGCACTTGAATAATCTTAGAAAACTGAGAAACTAATATAATGGACTTCAGATTGAAAAGTTTCTTACTAGGTATAGGCAAAATATTTTAATAATGTTTTAGGAGTGTTGTTTTTTATCAGACTAGAATTTTCAGGTTCATGCAAATAGGTGAGAAAATGGTCTCCTGCAACAAACCCGGGTGACAACTCTGTCCGCATATCTATTCAAGGGACACCATCATAGGACCTAACCACATCAGCCACACCATCAGGGGCTCGTTAACCTGCACATCTACCAATGTGATATATGCCATCATGTGCCAGTAATGCCCCTCTGCCATGTACATGGTCAAATCGGACAGTCTGTACGCAAAAGAATAAATGGACACAAAGCTGACATCAAGAATTATAACATTCAAAAACCAGTAGGAGAACACTTCAGTCTCCCTGGACACTCAATAACAGACTTAAAAATGGCAATACTTCAACAACAAAAAACTTAAAAAACAGACTCCAACGAGAAACTGCAGAACTGGAATTAATTTGCAAACAGGATACCATCAAATTAGGCCTGAATAAAGACTGGAAGTGGATGGGTCACTACAAAAACTAATTTCCCCGTGCTGATACTCACACCTTCTTGTCAACTGTTTGAAATTGGCCACCTTAATTACATTGACCTCATTAGCGCTACAAAAGTGATTGTTGAGAATAGCCCACTTCCACCTTAATTGAATTGGCTTGTTAGCACTGACCCCCCCCCCCAACTTGGTAAGGCAACTCCCATCTTTTCATATGATGTGTATTTATACCTCCCTACCGTATTTTCCACTCCATGCATCTGATGAAGTGGGTTTTAGCCCATGAAAGCTTATGCCCATATAAATTTGTTAGTCTCTAAGGTGCCACAAAGACTCCTAGTTGGTCTTAGGAGCAGGGCCGGCTCCAGGCACCAGCTGACCAAGCACGTGCTAGGGGCGGCCAGTGGCATGGGGTGCTTGCGGAGTTATTGTTTTTGTTTTGTTTCGGCCGGGCAGCGCGGAGGGTGTTTCGACGGCGCGGCGCTGGGGGGGG